>NW_007378313.1:190495-222778 GCF_000475195.1 Diaphorina citri | reverse complement strand
AAGTGTCAGGTCGCGGGTTCGAGTCCCACCCGGGGCGAACTCTATGCTAAATACTTAAGTTTCGTTCTCGGGATGGCTAGCTTTCTCCTATCCTCTCCTTCTATCTTAAGGTGTGTCCATACATAGCGGACCGGCATCGATGTCGACTAGCACGTCCACACTGCCTCGACAACATAGATTCACATAGTCGACCGACGGCCGGTCGACTACGTGTGGACACACCTTTAGATCTCGGGACGATATGACCTTCGTTATTATAGGTAGTTTTCAGCTCCCATGGCGTAGTGGTCACTGCGCTCGCCTTGCACACGGGAAACCCGAGTTCGATTCCCGGCGGGGTCAAGAAATTTGTATCATGCAAATAATTGATTCCAATGTTAAATTGGCTGGCTCGTCCTGAACCGCAGTCAACCATCGTGAGGACTTGTGCTTGGTCTTTTAAAGCAGAGAGACCCCTTTGAGGAACTGCCAGCTTGCTAGGCTGGTTAGGGTTAGATGTTCTCCTCCCTGTTTATAGTCCCACAGCCAGACGCTAGTCTTCTCTCTGTTTAACGTCCCCTAGCCAGACACTGTTCCTACCTGTCTGAGAGGTCAGTAGAAAATCGCCCCTCGAAGTTTGAAAGGGTTAAACGCTAGCACATCCATGGCATGTAGGAAATTGACTGGTCGGTCATTCATCAGCCTCCCTGCAGGCCGTTACGTGAGGTCTTCATTCTGTGACGTAAATCAAAGCTTTGGAATTCTCGTCCTGAACCGCAGTCAACCATCGTGAGGACTTGTGCTTGGTCTTTTAAAGCAGAGAGAACCCTTTGAGGAACTGCCAGCTAGCTAAGCTGGTTAGGGTTAGATGTTCTCCTCCCTGTTTATAGTCCCACAGCCAGACGCTAGTCTTCTCTCTGTTTAACGTCCCCTAGCCAGACACTGTTCCTATCTGTCTGAGAGGTCAGTAGAAAATCGCCCTTCGAAGTTTGAAAGGGTTAAACGCTAGCACATCCATGGCATGTAGAAATTGACTGGTCGGTCATTTATCAGCCTCCCTGCAGGCCGTTACGTGAGGTCTGCATTCTGTGACGTATAAATCAAAGTTTTGGAATTTCCTCAAACGACGGAGTGGGAGCCGATTCTGTACAGGTGAGTGGAATGGAATGGGGTATAGAATAGAATTAATTCAATTCAATTCAATTCAATTTTATTTTATTGTGATTGTTACAACATTATACACAATTTACAATTTTACAATTTTACAATATTACATTTAGGTTTTCTAAACAAACCGAGTGGCGAGGTGGATGACGCTATGAGAGCTCAACTGAGACAAGAAGCTTTGGCCTTGAAGACTGAAGACCCTTTTGATTTCCTCCCTCAAACGACGGAGTGGGAGCCGATTCTGTACAGGTGAGTGGAATGGAATGGGGTATAGAATAGAATTAATTCAATTCAATTCAATTTTATTTTATTGTGATTGTTACAACATTATACACAATTTACAATTTTACAATATTACATTTAGGTTTTCTATAAATATTTATATAAAAAAAGATATAGGTATATGTACGAGTATAAAGAAAGAAATCACAAAGTAGACAGACAGTATCACAGTAGGAAATATCACAAAAGGTTATATGTAGGTATCACAGCCATCCAGATCCAAAATGACTTCGAAAGCAAACACCAGAGAAAGAAGGAGCAATATGAGTGTTTACCCTCTTCCCCAGGTACTACAGGTATTACTACCGTGCAGGAGAATAGGTTAGAATAGAATGAAATGGAATAGAATATTGTGGAGAGGAATTGAATACAATACAACAGAATAGGGTAGAGTAATAAATTCTACTCTATACAATAGGTACAATAGAATATACATATTATAATTTGAATATGACATCCCTTGATAACAACTTCTAGATTAAATTTAACCTCTGAGGAGATGGTTATTCTTCCTCTTCATTGGCAAATTATGTGTGCTCATCAGATATCAGGTAGACCTGACAGGAGGACCTTTTCAGCCGTACCTCTCAGGTCTACCTGATAGTGTGTGTGCTCATCTGATATCAGGTAGACCTAACAGGAGGACCTATCGTACCTGTCAGGTCTACGTGAGAGTGAGCGTCTGACCTTACAAGTGAATTGTGTTTTGGAATTTCGAAGACTTACCGATATTTTTTAATTTGATTTATCTCCGGATCTATGTAGAAGTCGTAGAAGAAAAAGAAAAACTATACAATAGGTACAATAGAATATACATATTATAATTTGAATATGACATCCCTTGATAACAACTTCTAGATTAAATTTAACCTCTGATGAGATGGTTATTCTTCCTCTTCATTGGCAAATTGTTAACATATAAATACATAGTACAGAATAGAATAAAATATACTGGGTAGTTGCTTCTCATTTCATAGTAAATTGGCGCAGTCGATATGATACGAATATATCTAGGCTCCCAAAGGAAATCTGATTGGATATTAACTACTTTTCTTCTTCTTCTTCTCATTCTTCGTCTTCTTCTTTTTCTTCTTCTCCAGCTTCCTATTCTTTTTCTTCTATTTTCCCTGTTCTAGCTTTTCCTTTCTCCTCCTCTTTCTTCTTCTCCTCCTCCTCCTCATCAGTAAATTGGCGCAGTCGATATGATACGAATATATCTAGGCTCCCAAAGGAAATCTGATTGGATATTAACTACTTTTCTTCTTCTTCTCATTCTTCGTCTTCTTCTTCTCCAACTTCCTATTCTTTTTCTTCTATTTTTCCTGTTCTAGCTTTTCCTTTCACCTCCTCTTTCTTCTTCTTCTCCTCCTCCTCATTCTTCTCCATCTTCTTCTTCCTCTACTTCTTCTTTGTGTAATATATTAAATCCAATATTCTTCGCCTTCTAGATTCACAACCGAATCCTCAGCCGAGATCGCACGACAGGCCACTCTGATGAAGGAGATATCCGATTTCGTCCAGGCTTACCGATATGGTACCAAAACTACTCCGGATACACGACCTGAAAATCCAGATGATACTTGGACGAATATTCTTCGCCTTCTAGATTCACAACCGAATCCTCAGCCGAGGTCGCACGACAGGCCACTCTGATGAAGGAGATATCCGATTTCGTGCAGGCTTACCGATATGGTACCAAAACTACTCCGGATACACGACCTGAAAATCCAGATGATACTTGGACCTTAGGTAAGCTACTATAGGGTGGTCTTACCGATATGGTACCAAAACTACTCCGGATACACGACCTGAAAATCCAGATGATACTTGGACCTTAGGTAAGCTACTATAGGGTGGTTTAGAAATAAAGGGAGCCAGCGGGGAATACAGGTTTAGAGTTCGCGGTTCGATTCCCGGAGTGTGGTCTTGGTCAATTAGGTGTTCTCTTCGTGCGAGAATTTCATGTGGAAATCGTTAGAGTTAAGCTTCCGAAAAAGTAACTTGAAAAATTAAAAAGTTCTAATGAAAAAGTTCAAAGAGTTGTGATGTCCTAAAATTTCCGCATTAGAAAAGCCTTTTTACCCTAAAAGGGCCCGATCAGGATCAGCCGTTTTCTGCATAACACCCTCTTATTCCATCGTTAACCTAAGCCAGCGCTACTGTTCTATTGAGGCACGGCTAACCCACTTGTGATTTATATTAGTCGACTGAATTTTGCTGACTTCTCATTGTAGGTCTACAGAGAACAAGGTACCGTTCACCGAGGAGCTGATGGATATGGACCCTGACACCAGCAAATACTTCATGGCCAAACTGAGGAAGCCGCCCAAGTTCTGTAAAACCTGCCATTTCAGTAAGTAAATTTTACATGGTTTTTTACAATCAGCGATTCATATAGTATATAGCTTTTTTGCAAGGGGTTTGAAGGTGTGTCGAAACATAATCGCCGGCCGATCGATGTCGACTGAACCGTCCACATTGCCTCGGTAACATGGATTCACCTCGTCGATCGACGGCCGTCGACTGTGTGTGTACAGTACAATAATAATAATAATAATAATAATAATAATAGTTCGCGGTTCGATTCCCGGAGTGTGGTCTTGGTCAATTAGGTGTTCTCTTCGTGCGAGAATTTCATGTGGAAATCGTTAGAGTTAATCTTCCGAAAAAGTAACTTGAAAAATTAAAAAGTTCTAATGAAAAAGTTCAAAGAGTTGTGATGTCTAAAAATTTCCGCATTAGAAAAGCCTTTTTACCCTAAAAGGGCCCGATCAGGATCAGCCCTTTTCTGCATAACACCCTCTTATTCCATCGTCCCCAGGTCGGCCCAAATTCAAAGGTGACTACGTGGGCAAGCCGTTCCACGACCCTCCATGGAGAATTGACGAGCTCAAATACCTCCACTGTCACATTGACGACTGTAAAGCCTGGTTCAACAAATCCGACTACAAATCCACGTGGGCAAGCCGTTCCACGACCCTCCATGGAGAATTGACGAGCTCAAATACCTCCACTGTCACATTGACGACTGTAAGGCCTGGTTTAACAAATCCGACTACAAGTCTTACGTCCTACACATGTACGACCACTTCTTCAATCAGCAGAACTTCTACGTCACCTGGCCCCCGTATATAGACAAGCAGAATTTCACTTGCTACAAGGAGGGCTGTCATCAGATGTTCGAGGAACCCGGGGACTTTTTTGCTCACGTCCACGAGCATTTGATCGAGGAGAATGTCACCGATGTGAGTACTGAACTATTTTGAGAGGATTTTTTGTAGCTCACCCCCTGGACTATTTTGTGAGTAATTTTTGTCGCTCACCCCCTGGACTATTTTGAGATCAAGCTTTTGTTTCTCACCTCCTGGACTATATTTCTCAAAGCAACTTTTTTTTTTACTTTCTTTTTTAAAATGGCAGCAGCGTTTTCCTGAAGGAGCTCTTACACCTGTTTATGACAGAATCTGTCTCTCTTTCCTCTAGATTCGTACAAGCTTAACCCTTTTGTCCTTGCACCTAAACCTCAGAGTGGGCTTTCTGTGTACGGAGTTAAGATATTGGGAAAATCCTACAATGCTGCAGTGAGCACCAAAGTTGTGACATAATAACACAAAGAAACTGCATTTACATTTAATTTACTCTGTTTGGGTACAAAAGCTCATTTACTTGGACTTACTTGTCATGTCCAGTAAGATACACAGGAACGTATGTTCCACCATATGACCCGAGCCTTTGATATTGACATGTCTGTATTGAGGTTCTAGATGACATTGCTTGAGATGATCTCTCAGAATGGTCACCGCAGAGTCAGATGAAGTGATGGTACTTGGTTCGTTACCCTGCAAACGAAAAAAAGAAATCAATTTTCAAGGCCAGCCACTCTATCAGGTAGACCTGACAGGTACGACTGATAAGGTCCGCCTGTTAGGTCTACCTGTTACCTGTTGAGCACACACACTATCAGGTAGACCTGATAGAGGGACCTGATCAGGTGTACTCGTCAGGTCTATCTGGTAGTGAGTGGCTGGCTTAAGGGTACCAAGTCACTCTATAAGTACTAAGTTTTTTAGCCGCCTGTTCCTACCTGTTGTTGTTGTTGTTGTTGTTGTTGTTGTAGCGGCTTTAGCTTTCGCCGAATGGCGATAGCAGAATAAAGAAAAGAATAGATGCCTTCTTGTATCTGCTATACACCGGGGTGATGGTCTCTAGCTCTAGTCATGTAAAATTGGCTGGCTCGTCCTGAACCGCAGTCAACCATCGTGAGGACTTGTGCTTGGTCTTTTAAAGCAGAGAGAACCCTTTGAGGAACTGCCAGCTAGCTAAGCTGGTTAGGGTTAGATGTTCTCCTCCCTGTTTATAGTCCCACAGCCAGACGCTAGTCTTCTCTCTGTTTAACGTCCCCTAGCCAGACACTGTTCCTATCTGTCTGAGAGGTCAGTAGAAAATCGCCCTTCGAAGTTTGAAAGGGTTAAACGCTAGCACATCCATGGCATGTAGAAATTGACTGGTCGGTCATTTATCAGCCTCCCTGCAGGCCGTTACGTGAGGTCTGCATTCTGTGACGTATAAATCAAAGTTTTGGAATTTACCAGATTTCCTTCAGGTAAGTTAAGGTAGAACTACCTCACGTCACTCGAGCTCATGGGGAGTCAGAAAGATGCGGTTCAAATTTCTCCCCTACTATTGTAGGTGATTTCATTCACGTCACACATCACGTGAGCTCACGGCGTGAGAGTGAGGTAAATGTATATGAGAGAACTTTGAAACACATCTTATGGACTGTTCCCTGTGAAATCTCATCTGTGTTATTTTGCCTCAAAGCTGTGTCCACGCATAGTCCATCGAAGAGGTGAATCTATGTTGTCGAGGCAGTGTGGACGGTGTCACACACATCACGTGAGCTCACGGCGTGAGAGTGAGGTAAATGTATATGAGAGAACTTTGAACCACATCTTATGGACTGTCATTTTCCCTATGAAATCTCATCTGTGTTATTTTGCCTCAAAGCTGTGTCCAAATTTCTCCCCTAATGAAATTAAATTGAAAAGATTAAAATACAAACCTATATTAAAAACAATAGGGGAAAGGAAAAACAGATCGCTTTTTTTGTTTTAATTTTAATTTGTTTTACCAAGTGTTGTGTATACCCTTAAAAGTTCTAACTTTTTAATATTCTATATTAAAAAAAACCTATATTTTCAAACTCCTTTCCAATTTCAGGCAGTTTCTATTTCACCCCAAAACGTCAAACATTGCCTCCGCCCCAGTGTGTCATTTGTGACATTCAGTTCAGTTCTGAAGACAAACATGAACTTCATGACAAGAAGGTGCATCCTGAACCTGGTAAGTTTGTCCCACCTCTGTGGTCGAGTGGTCAAGAGCATCACTCTCAATCCGAAGGTCCTGGGTTTGAATCCCGTCCACCAAGGAGCCCTGGTGAATATTGATGGTCGAGGTAGATTTTTTTTTTTTTTTTCTTTGAAGAGGTTTGATAGAGGAAATTTTAAGTGATAAGGTCTTATCGTCCCGAAATCAAAGACAGAAGGAAGACAGCATAGAAGAAAGGCAGCCGTTCCGAGAACGAACATTATCCTTTCAGGATAAAATCCAACCCAGGCGGGAAGCGAGCTTGCGGCCTAGCTCTTACAAGGTAGACGCGCTACCAACCAGGCTAACTAGTCTGGCTAAGCTAATTGCTAAGCTAATTGAAGCTGTTCTGGCTAAGCTAATTGAAATGAATTGATTTTCAGGCATCACTCTGAAGTTGTTCAAAGAATTCTACGGCCATGACACCCGTAACAACCCGGACCCGGACGGGTTCGGCTGTCCCATGTGTCCCAAACGGTGGGACCTACCGTCCCGTATGGAGAAACATATTCTGTGGCATGCGGTAAACTCACCTGTTGAGGAACAACTACCGCCCAAGATCAACAACAAGGTGTTTGTTGTGTTCGGTGAGTAATTTGATTATTTTAGTAAATATTAGCAACCTCTAATAAAGAAAGCATAGATGGATTGGACAATGCAGACATAACGAATTCCTAGTTGACATCATAGAAGGAAGGATGAATGGAATCCAGGGAAGAGGAAGACCAAGGTTGGCATACATCAATCAAGTAGTGAAGAGCACGCTGGAGGTCCCAGGTTCAATCCCCGGCGGGGTTCAAGTTTTTTTCTGCTCTGTGTTTGGAGTTCGGGGTGCACAATTGTAGAGCTACTTCAATCGAGTAGCGACTAGTCACAGAATTGCCAGTGTAAAAAGATTATTGAAATATGGAAATTGATTGCACGGAGGCACTTAAGTAATGCTGTGATGTTGTGAAAACGCTCTGCTTTAATACAAATAATAAATTTATTCATCCTCAGGCAACACGGAAGCGGATGAGGAAACCACCCCGAACCCCGACATCTTCAAGGATGTATTATATTATATTTTCGTGTCCAGGCCGAGGCACTTAGTAATGTTGTGATATCCACAGAAGTTGTGGAAACGCTCTGCTTTAATAAATACAAGTAATAAATTTATTCATGATTTGATCTGATTAAATGTACGCCTGTCTTACCAACCTCAGTGGTGTAGTGGTTAGCGCGGTGGACTTCGGATCTGGAGGTTGGTGGTTCGAGTCCAAGTCAAGTCATAAAACTTAGCGTAGTGCATTAAGCAGGGAACGACATTTGTGACAAGCATTTATGCTTAACACAATTAAAATTCCTTCCTTCCTATGTACGCCTGTCTTCCCGACGTCACAAAAGACCTGCAAACAATGGGAGTGAGAGGATGGAGAGATGCGGTAAACAACAGAGTTGAGTGGAGGAGGATAGTTGAGGGGGCCAAGGCCCACCCCGGGCTGTAGTGCCATTTGGTATGGTATCTCAGAAAGCCATGTTTAGAAACTGTCCTATTCTTACCTTCTCTTCATCAGAACTATGATCAGACGATTCAACATTGAAATCTTCGCTGACAGTATCATCCTTGGGATCAGCATCCTTGCTGTCATTTCCGCTAGATTCGTTTTTGCCGTCGTTTTCGTTTGTGACTGAAAAGCAGAAAATTTAATGCTGATTTATAGATTATATTCATATCAGGCCTCGCCATTTCTCTCAGTTTCACATTGACCTCATCCAGGTTGAGTATACCCACGGGAAGAACCAGTAGCACATGATGCTCCAACGGTCAATCATTCTATAATACCAAGCATAAGCGTCATTGCTTAACTTCTTTGTATTCAACGTTCTGTCTTCCTTGAATAGTTGTAATTCGCATTTTACATCAATATCATCATTTAAAGGTACTTTGCAGGTACTAAATTTTCAGAAACTTTGTATCGGACACGGAATGTAAGGTCAGCCACTCACTATCAGGTAGACCTGACAGGCATATCAGGTCTACCTGATCAGGTATGCCTGTCAGGTCTACCTGATAGTAAGGGGCTGGCCTAAGTAATAAGTACCTTTGTCAGAGTCCTTAGTAGAAGTATCATTGGACTCTTCACCACTATCAACATCATTATCATCATCACTTTCATCTCTACTTTCATCATCTTTTGCTTTTACATCATCTTCCTTTTTGTTATCTTTTGCTTTTACACCATCTTTCTTCCTATCATCTTCTACTTTTACGCCATTTCTTTTCTTCACTTCTCCTCCTACTCCATTCGCCGAGGGTCTGTCATTAGTGGTCTTCGCCTGGTTGTTTCCGGCTTCGCTATTGGGAGGTTGGGGGTTCGATGCTTCTCCTGCTTGGGTTGGTGGATGAGGTTTTGTGTCTGGAAAAAGAGTAAAAAAGAATAAAGGTATCAATGGATAGTATCAAAATAAATCTATCATTTTTTTTCCAGGTGGTTCAAGTTAAACTGATTTATGATTGGTAATTGCTTGATTAAAAGTTTAAAATTACCCGATCAATTTGTTTAAATCATCCTATATTTCTCAACATGGGTTTTTTGGGGGGGGGGGGAGTGAGCCCGGACCTACCTACCCTCGAGCTTTTTTCTCCTTCATTATAGGCCAAACTTAGAAAATTTGGAGTATCCCCCCACCCCATTACATCACTGTTTGGACTCTCGCCTCCCACCCCCCCTCGTCAAAATTCTGGACGCGGCCCTGTTAGACGGTAGAGAAATCCTCCGGTGTTATGAAACCTCGCATGGTGATGACCTTGAGTTATGTCGACTATGTGTGGACATCCCAACCCCGGGAAGGAGATGAAGAAGAAGAAAGAAGAAGAAGACGACAATGAAGAAGAAGGCCATGAAGAAGAAGGAGAGAAAAGCCCCGGGAAGGAGATGAAGAAGAAAGAAGAAGAAGAAGACGATGAAGAAGAAGAAAACGATGAAGAAGAAGAAGAAGAAGACGATGAAGAAGAAGAAGAAGAAGACGATGAAGAAGAAGAAGAAGACGATGAAAAAGAAGAAGACGATGAAGAAGACGAAGACGATGAAGAAGACGAAGACGATAAGAAGAAGACGATGAAGAAGAAGAAGAAGAAGAAGAAGCGGCGAAGAAAAAAAGTAAAGGTTGACATCACTCTTTGTCTTTGAGTTGAAAGCATTTTCAGCAGTTTCACAGAATCAGAGCTACATAATTGCTAGAAAAGACTAGATGGGGACTATTATTGTGGACATAAGGTTTTACTTATTGGTTCTCCACGGTCTGACAGCAAATGAGACCGATTGTCTTGTTACTCGGCCTTATCAGATTGTAGGGCAAATGTTGCGTTAACCCGTTCGTAGGTCTATGAATGCCAATTTGATACTTTTGCTAGAGCTTCACGTCACTGTATATAACAAGGTTTTTAACGATGGGGTTCGATGGGAAGCCCAATTCCTCCAACACATTAACTTGTTATTATATTATTATTATTTTTTTTTATTTTTTTTTATTTATTTTTTTTTGTGCAGATAGCACCTCCACCAAGTAATACGTATATAAGTAGACTTTATTAATAAACCATTTGTGCATAAAAAAGAAACATCTCCAGAAAACAACATCACATTAGGGAACCCTTGCTCCATCTTCCAAGTTACAACATCTTATTATAATGGAACAACTTGTTCTATAAATATCCAGAAGGACGTACTTATGCACATAAAGGTAGAAACACACTGTCATCACGTCACGTCACGTGAGCTCACGGGGAGTCAGAAAGATGTAGTTCAAAGTTTTCCCATAATATTGTAGCTATTTCGTTCAGATTTCAGCCAAACTATTACGTCGCGTGACGTGATGGTAGTGTGTTCCTACCTGTTGTTGTTGTAGCGGCTTTAGCTTTCGCCGAATGGCGATAGCAGAATAAAGAAAAGAATCCGATCAAATGATTGTTGAAGGCAAGTAAATGCGAGTGTACACACTAGACGTTCTAGTCAAGGTACGGTAACGGTCAGCTCACAGTCATAATTTGGAACACTCTCGCGACGAATCTTTTTGATCGGACCGAAACTGGGCCGGCACTGTAGTGTGAATAGGCAGCGATCAAGCAACGATCAACATTCCTTCGTTCAGACCAACTAGAAATGAAAGAATAATGACCGAAGCATGAACGTTGCTTGAACAATAGTGTGAATACTCAATCTTTTGATCGGACCGTTACCGGACCGTGACTGGACCTTGACTGGCACTATACCTTGACTGGCACTATCTTTCAACATCTTTTCAACATATTCTTGATATCTACTTCTATTATGATTCTTTCAGAGAACCCTGTTCACAACTGAGCGCACTGTGGCGATGGCCGATTTCTTCTCTGTTCCCAAGACGAGCACGGTGCCGGATAGATCACCCCGTAAATGTTACATGTGCAACGCCACACTGTATAGTAGAGACAGTCTGGACAAGCACATTATTAAACACGCCTTCAATGGTGAGTTTTAAACATAATGGTTTAACAAACCACATCAGAGACTATCGAGCAATTCTTCGAACATTATTATTATTATTTTTCACTCGGCCTATCACTACACACATCACGTGAGCTCACGGCGTGAGAGTGAGGTAAATGTATATGAGAGAACTTTGAACCACATCTTATGGACTGTCATTTTCCCTGTGAAATCTCATCTGTGTTATTAATTAATTTATTTAATTTTGACATCCTTTGTAAATACTTTTTTACTTAAGTTATATATAGAGATGGATACTTACGAGTAGGTTTTTTATATCCCGACTCGGAGTTTCGTCTATTTCATAGACATTTTCAAGGGAAAGTCACTATCTGCTGTCACTATCAGTAGAGCATATTGTCCTGTCCTGCCGAAAGATGCGTTTCCGCCCCAACTTCTTCCTGAATCCTGTCCTCTCTGATGTCCTCAAAGATGATCCTGACTCCGTAGCTACCCTCATGCGTTTCTTAAAGAGAAACAACTTCCCGAAAGAACTGTAGGCCATTTTATTTATTTGCCGCAAATGGCCTTTGTTGCTAAACTGTGTAAAAATAAAATAAATAAATAGCATTTGAAAATTTTCTTGAATGAATGGTTAGTGGAAATCGGGCTTTTCAGTTTCCCTTGAAAATGTCTATGAAATAGACGAAACTCCGAGTCGGGATATAAAAAACCTACTCGTAAGTATCCATTTCTATATATACCTTAAGTAAAAAAGTACTCATCTGTGTTATTTTGCATCAAAGCTGTGTCCACGCATAGTCGATCGACGAGGTGAATCTATGTTGTCGAGGCATTGTGGACGGTGTCAGTCGGCCGTCGATTATGTGTGAACACAGCTTGTTTAGTGGAGTAAAATCAAATCAAAAAAACAGAATTCATGTTTAATACAACGAGAGCCCATTTCAGACTACAAGGCTGATGCTGCATGTTTCTTTGATAAGTGTGTTGCTGAGCAACTCGAACAATAGTCGGGAAACAAGCTCATTTTCCCCTTCCATCGTTAACTAAATAACTAATAAGCGAAAAACACATTTGAAATGTGGCGAGTGCAATGTCCCCTTGACAGTAGAGCATATTGTCCTGTCCTGCCGAAAGATGCGTTTCCGCCCCAACTTCTTCCTGAATCCTGTCCTCTCTGATGTCCTCAAAGATGACCCTGACTCCGTAGCTACCCTCATGCGTTTCTTAAAGACAAACAACTTCCCGAAAGAACTGTAGGCCACTTTATTTATTTGCCGCAAATGGCCTTTGTTGCTAAACTGTGTAAAAATAAAATAAATAAATAGCATTTGAAAATTCTCTTGAATGAATGGTTAGTGGAAATCGGGCTTTCATAAAACTCTTGTCCTCCCCAGAACCACAAAATGAAGAAGATCAAAGCAACTCTGTCACGAGAGGTTTGAAATCCGGAAGCTTTCCAGACTCTACAAACAAGACGGGACCACAAAAGTCCCAAATCTTCACCATGGAAGACCTCTGCACAAGGAGTCTTCTGCTCCTCTTAGTAGCGACCCATTTGGGTCTCTGCGCAGACGCGAACTTGCACGAGAAGATCACGAACTTAGCCGAGAAGAACCAACAGAACGAAGTGGAGAGCTGCCAACCAATACCAGGATTGAAGAAGATGATGGTGACGATTAGCAACCTCCGTGGAAGAGTGGGTATCACACTAGGCTAGCACGCTGGAGGTCCCGGATTCAATCCCCGGCGAGGTTCAAGTTTTTTTCTGCTCTGTGATTGGAGTTCGGGATGCACTCAGCCTCGTGAGGACAAGTGAGTAGCTACTTTAATCGAGTAGCGACCAGTGGCGGCATTACCAGTGTAAAAAAGTTATTGAAATGTGGAAATTGATTGCAAAGGAGGCACTTGGTATTATATTATATTTTCGTGTCCAGGCCGAGGCACTTAGTAATGTTGTGATATCCACAGAAGTTGTGGAAACGCTCTGCTTTAATAAGTACAAGCTGTACAAGTAATAAAGTTATTCATGATTTGATCTGATTGAACGTACGCCTGTCTTCCCTCCTCAGGCAACACGGAAGCGGATGAGGACACCACCCCGAACCCCGACATCTTCAAGGACCCACCCCACATCCGACAGCAACTCGAACAGTGCCGAAGAGAACTTGACGAAATAGACCGGAAATACACGACTCCCAAATACCCGCAACCCGAATACTTGGATGGAGATTCGTGTCTGCATTCCAACCGCGCCGAATCCATGTAAGTTGAACTTTGCAAGTGAATCGTGTTTGTAAAGTCGAACTTGGCTCAGCCACTGGCTATCAGTTAGACCTGACAGGTACACAAGATAGTGTGTGTGCTCACCTGGTATCAGATAGACCTGACAGGTACACAAGATAGTGTGTGTGCTCACCTGGTATCAGATAGACCTGACAGGAATTGGTATGGTATCTCAGAAAGCCATGTTTAGAAACTGTCCTATTCTTACCTTCTCTTCATCAGAACTATGATCAGACGATTCAACATTAAAATCTTCGCTGACAGTATCATCTTTGGGATCAGCATCCTTGCTATCATTTCCGCTAGCTCCGTTTATGCCGTCGTTTTCGTTTGTGACTGAAAAGCAGAGAATTTAATGCTGATTTAGAGATATTATAGTCATATCAGGCCTCGCCATTTTTCTCAGTTTCACATTGACCTCATCCAGGTTGAGTATGCCCACGGGAAGAACCAGTAGCACATGATGCTCCAACGGTCAATCATTCTAATACCAAGCATAAGCGTCATTGCTTAACTTCTTTGTATTCAACATTCTATCTTCCTTGAATAGTTGTAATTTGTACTTTATGAATACTTTTGTACTTTATGAATTAAATAAATAAAGTGGTGCAATATTAAACTGTTGAGATAATGGGACTACATGTCCTAATTCGACAGTCTAAATAAAGCACTAATATCTAATATCTAATTCGCATTTTACATCAATATCATCATTTAAAGGTACTTTGCAGGTACTAAATTTTCAGAAACTTTGTATCGGACACGGAATGTAAGGCCAGCCACTCACTATCAGGTAGACCTGATCAGGTATGCCTGTCAGGTCTACCTGATAGTGAGGGGCTGGCCTAAGTACTAAGTACCTTTGTCAGAGTCCTTAGTAGAAGTATCATTGGACTCTTCACCACTATCAACATCATTATCATCACTTTCATCACTCACTCTCTCTCTCTCTCTCTCTCTCTCTCTCTCTCTCTCTCTCTCTCTCTCTCTCTCTCTCTCAAGTTCTTACTGTCTCTCTTTCTCTCTCTCTTAGAATTACAGGTGTCCTTGCTCTCTCTCTCAAGTTCTTACTTACTGTTCTCTCTCTCTCTCAAGTTCTTACTTACTCAAGTCTCTCTTTCTCTCTCGGCTCTTTCTTTCTCTCAGAATTACAAGTGTCTTCTTTCTCTCTCTCTCTCACATCTTCACTTCTCCTCCTACTCCATTCGCCGAGGGTCTGTCATTAGTGGTCTTCGCCTGGTTGTTTCCGGCTTCGCTATTGGGAGGTTGTGGGTTCGATGCTTCTCCTGCTTGGGTTGGTGGAGAAAGTTTAGTGTCTGGAAAAAGAGTAAAAGAAAATAAAGGTGTCAGTAAAGAGTAGTTTATTTTTATTTATTTACACTCTAAGCTACAAGGCCATGTGTGAGTAAAGAGTAGGTAATTCAAGTTAAACTGATTTCTGATTGGTTAAATTTTAATCAAAAGTTTAAAATTAACCAATCAATTTGTTTAAAACATCCTATAGTTTACGCCAAGGCCGTATTTGGGGGGGGGAGAATGGGCCCGTGTCTAACCCCCTTGAGCTTCATTTTTCTCGTTTAGACGTGGGCAAGCCGTTCCACGACCCTCCATGGAGAATTGACGAGCTCAAATACCTCCACTGTCACATTGACGACTGTAAGGCCTGGTTCAACAAATCCGACTACAAATCCTACGTTCTACACATGTACGACCACTTCTTCAATCAGCAGAACTTCTACGTCACCTGGCCCCCGTATATAGACAAGCAGAATTTCACTTGCTACAAGGAGGGGTGCCATCAGATGTTCGAGGAACCCGGGGACTTTTTTGCGCACGTCCACGAGCATTTGATCGAGGAGAATGTCACCGATGTGAGTACTGGACTATTTTGAGAGGATTTTTTGTTGCTCACCTCCTGGACTATTTTGTGAGTAATTTTTGTCGCTCACCTCCTGGACTATTTTGAGAGCAAGTTTTTGTTTCTTACCTCCTGGACTATATTTGTGAAAGCAACTTTTTTTACTTTCTTTTTTAAAATGGCAATAGTGTTTTCCTGAAGGAGCTCTTACACCTGTTTATGTCAGAATCTGTCTCTCTTTCCTCTAGATTCGTACAAGCTTAACCCGACTTTTAGGGCTTTTTGTCCTTGCACCTAAACCTCAGAGTGGGCTTTCTGTGTACGGAGTTACGCAAACTTCCTTATCTTTCAACATCTTTTCAACATATTCTGGATATCTACTTCTATTATTATTCTTTCAGAGAACCCTGTTCACAACTGAGCGCACTGTGGCGATGGCCGATTTCTTCTCTGTCCCCAAAACGAGCACGGTGCCGGATAGATCACCCCGTAAATGTTACATGTGCAACGCCACACTGTATAGTAGAGACAGTCTGGACAAGCACATTATTAAACACGCCTTCAATGGTGAGTCAAACGTTAAATATAGTGGTTTAACAAACCACATCAGAGACTATCGACGATTTCTTCGAAAACGAGATTTTTTCCGTTTTAGAATCATGTTCCTAACGCAGTCTAGTGTAAAAAAAAATCTTAAATTAATAAAACAAATGAAATTAGTAATAAATTAGAAATAGAAAGCAAAAAAAAGTTGAAGGGGTTTGATAGAGGGAAGCGTATCTGACAAGGTCTCTTCCTGAAAGCGATGAGAGAAGTAAGACAGGATAGGAGAAAGACAGGCCGTTCCGAGAGCGAGCCTTATCTGTTCAGGATAAAGTCCGCCCCGGGCGGGAATCGAACCCGCTGCCTAACGCTTACAAGGCAGACGCACTAACCTCCAAGCTAACCAGGCGGGCTATGAGATTTTATCTGGAGTACCATAAAGAAAGAATGAGCAATGGAAGGTTGCTGCAGATGGTAGGAGAAAAAAAGACAGATTATGAACATGCTAGAGGAAAGACGACATCGCTGGATAGGACATCTCTACAGGTATAATGATTTCATGGTTGCAATCATTGAAGGAAAGAGGCAGGGTTCCCAAGGAAGAGGAAGACCAAGAGAAAGATACATCGACCAAATTGTGAAATACTCCGGGTCTGAAACATATGCAGACATGAAGAGGAAGATTGATAGAGTAGAATGGAGAGCTATAAACCAATCTTAGGATTGAAACAGATGATGACCATGAGGCCTTGAGGGGTTTTTTCAAAACATTCCGAACAATCTGTCATACTAAAGGGCTTGAGTTTATATTGCCCTGACTTACCTAATGTTTGTCACAAAAGATCTAACCAGGTGTCCAGGTCGCACTGACCAAGGGCGTTTATTATAGCCGATGTCCCTACTTATACTAAATTCTCAAATTATATTGAGGATAAAATTCCATACCTCGGCTGGGATTGAACCCACGCCCTCCTGTTTACCAGGCGGGCGCCTTGACAACTACACCACCGAGTACACAGCTAACGTCACTGGTATTGACCGAACGTTGTGGTCCATTTGCAACTTTTGGATTCAAATATTTTACAGGCAGCGCTATCAACCCTGTCTTATTTCATTTCTTTTTTTTTTAAGAGGTTTGACAGAGGGAACTGTAACTGCTATGGTCTTATCGTCCCGAAATCGAAGAGAGAAGGAAGACAGGATAGGAAAAAGCCAGCCGTTCCGAGAACGAACATTATCCCATCAGGATAATATCCGCCCCGGGCGGGAATCGAACCCGCGGCCTAGCGCTTACAACGCAGACGCACTACCAACTAAGCTAGCTAGGCTTGCACATTTTATTCCTTTCCACTTTCTGCTCCATTCAGTCACCAACGACACTCAACGCGGCCTAGCGTTTACAAGGAAGACGCACTACCAACTAAGCTAACTAGGCTGGCACATTTCATTTCTTTCTATTTTCTGTTCCATTCTATTCACAGTCACCAACGACACTCAAGTGTTCAACAAACATTACAACGAGCATGTCTGGGATGTAGCGCGGACCAAAATGAAGCTGAGAAGTGAAATCTATGACCGTATGGATAAACTGTATGAGGAGGCTGAGCAATTGAAACGTGAGTAGGAGCACCGTTGAATAATAATAATAATAGACCTATGTAATCACACTCTCAAATAAATGAGGATAAAATTCCATGCCTCGGCTGGGATCGAACCCACGCCCTCCTGTTTACCAGGCGAGCGCCTTGAAGTATGTATGTGGGAGTTCGTAGATTCGTAGAAGCTCAATCCGTAATATAGTGCTGCTTGCGCCTACACCCAAGCCTCAAATTTGGGTATTTTTGTGTACGGAGTATAATACATTGAAATGGGGGTCTTTTCTGACGAAATTCCTGTGTGCGGAGTCCAGTATGTAGATTCGTAGAAGCTCAACCCGTCCTTTGGGGCTGACCAGCCCCTACACCTAAGCCTCAGTTTGGGCTTTTTTGTGTGTGAAAGGTAGGACTATTGCTGCTATTGCACTCTAAACTTACGTAAGTGGGAACACCATTGAAGTTGAAACACCATATATTTTTCAGGGTTGGAACGAACAAAACAAGCCGACGCAGCCTCGTCGGTTAAAGACGACCATGACCGTCGGAAGCGATCCGTAGACACGCCGTCCAATCTCGACCCGGAGTCCGAGAGACAACTGAAACTGTTCCTACAAACCAGACGCGACATTGAGACGCGCCCAAAGCGAGACCTGCGCGAGGCAGATGCGCTCGAGACAGACCTGCGCGAGACAGATGCCTTACGTAAGTGGGAACACCATTGAAGTTGAAACACCATATATTTTTCAGGGTTGGAACGAACAAAACAAGCCGACGCAGCCTCGTCGATTAAAGACGACCATGACCGTCGGAAGCGATCCGTAGACACGCCGTCCAATCTCGACCCAGAGTCCGAGAGACAACTGAAACTGTTCCTACAAACCAGACGCGACATTGAGACGCGCCAAAAGCGAGACCTGCGCGAGGCAGATGCGCTTGAGACAGACCTGCGCGAGACAGATGCGCATGACCTAAATGAGATTGATGCGCGTGAGATTTCGGCCAGTGACGAGCTGGCTGAGTTAACACAACGACGGAAGCGCGCCCTACGGACGAAACGTGAAATGGACTTCGAGAAGATCAAGAATGAGTTGCGGTATGAAATGTTGTCCACTGTCGGATGGGAACCGCAACAGGTAAGACAGAATTCTTGGGTGTTTTTTCTTTCTTTTTTTTACTTTCTATTAACTTTACGTATAGGGAACCTATACAAGGTAATGAGAAAGTATTATTTTTCAATTATTATTGTTTGTTTTAGAAACGGGGGTTTTGATATCTACTGATAACGTCCACTGTCGGATGGGAACCGCAACAGGTAAGACAGAATTCTTGGGTGTTTTTTCTTTCTTTTTTTACTTTCTATTAACTTTACGTACAGGGAACCTATACAAGGTAATGAGAAAGTATTATTTTTCAATTATTATTGTGTGTTTTAGAAACGGAGGTATAAGTGTGCTATAACTGTGCTAAGGTTTTTGGTGATAGGGCTTTTACCCTCTCTTAACATCACTCGGCCTGAGCAGGGCTGGATCCAGCAGCACGCAATTGCCTAGATGGTCCCCCATCCGGATACTAACCACGCGCAATGTTGCTCCACTGATTTATACAAATAATAGCTCCTGATCAGTTTGTCTGATTTTAAATTCGGCAACCATGTTAAATTATCCATGTGAAAAGATTGTTGATAAAGGAGAATTTTATAGTAAAGGAGGCACTTAGTTATGCTCTGATACCCACCAAAGTTGTGGAGAAGCTCTCTTACCATGTCAAAAATAATTTATGCTTTGATTTTGTATTCATTCTGATATAGGTTTGCGAATGTTGTAATGACACCGGGTTCAAGAACCGAGGTAGATTTTTTTTTCTTTTTTTTTTAAAGAGGTTTGACAGAGGGAACTGTAACTGCTATGGTCTTATCGTCCCGAAATCAAAGACAGAAGGAATACAGCATAAGAAGAAAGGCAGCCGTTCCGAGAACGAACATTATCCTTTCAGGATAAACTCCAACCCAGGCGGGAAGCGAGCTTGCGGCCTAGCTCTTACAAGGTAGACGCGCTACCAACCAGGCTAACTAGTCTGGCTAAGCTAATTGAAATGAATTGATTTTCAGGCATCACCCTGAAGCTGTTCAAAGAATTCTACGGCCATGACACCCGTAACAACCCGGACCCGGACGGGTTCGGCTGTCCCATGTGTCCCAAACGGTGGGACCTACCGTCCCGTATGGAGAAACATATTCTGTGGCATGCGATAAACTCGCCTGTTGAGGAGCAACTACCGCCCAAGATCAACAACAAGGTGTTTGTTGTGTTCGGTGAGTAATTTGATTATTTTAATAAATACTGGCAACCTCTAATAAAGAAAGCATAGATGGATTGGACAATGCAGACATAACGAATTCCTCTAGTTGATATTATAGAAGGAATGGAATCCAGGGAAGAGGAAGACCAAGGTTGGCATACATCAATCAAGTAATGAAGGTCTCCGGAAGCAGTAGCTACAGTGAAATGAAGGAGAAGACATCAAACAGAACGATCTCAAGGAACACATTGGCAACCAGTCATTTTTCGATCAGATTGCAGAGTTACCAAAGACAACGTACAAATCCATTGGTGAGTTGTGACTGTTGTGAGAGATCTGTCCTTCCTCTCCTGAGTCCTGAATTACAGCGGACTCCATAAAAATAAATAACACTTAAGGTAGAAACACACTACCGTCACGTGACGTGAGCTCATGGGGAGTCGGAAAGATGTAGTTCAATGTTTTACCATAACATTGTAGGTAGTCTCGTTCAGGACAACCACAGTCACATCACTTTACCTCACGTCACATGACGTAATGTCTTCTCATTCATCTGTCTTTTGATTTGAACTAATGTCTTTTCATTCATTAATGAAAAGACTGTTTGTTTTTTTATGACCATAACATTGTAGGTAGTCTCGTTCAGGACAACCACAGTCACATCACTTTACCTCACGTCACATGACGTAATGTCTTCTCATTCATTTGTCTTTTGATTTGAACTAATGTCTTTTCATTCATTCATTCATGAAAAGACTGTTTGTCTTTTTATCAATTTGATTTATCTCCGGATCTATGTAGAAGTCGTAGAAGAAAAAGAAAAATTTCCGAACCTAAGCCAGCGCTACTGTTCTATTGAGGCACGGCTAACCCACTTGTGATTTATATTAGTCGACTGAATTTTGCTGACTTCTCATGGTAGGTCTACAGAGAACAAGGTACCGTTCACCGAGGAGCTGATGGATATGGACCCTGACACCAGCAAATACTTCATGGCCAAACTGAGGAAGCCGCCCAAGTTCTGTAAAACCTGCCATTTCAGTAAGTAAATTTTACATGGTTTTTTACAATCAGCGATTCATATAGTATATACCTTTTTTGCAAGGGGTTTGAAGGTGTGTCGAAACATAGTCGCCGGCCGATCGATGTCGACTGAACCGTCCACATTGCCTCGGTAACATAGATTCACCTCGTCGATTGACGGCCGTCGACTGTGTGTGTACAGTACACAGCTTAACGTCACTGGACCTCAGATTTGGATTTTTCACAACTTTTTACGTAGGAATCGACCTTTTATTCATAATTTTTACCCAACTGCAACTGCTCCATTCTGGATTGAACTGGGTAGTAGAGCTCAATCCTAGATTGATCTCAATTCTGATTTGGTAAACCTCGCTCCGTGAGCATAGTAATCATATCCTTCGCAACTTCCCTAAACGAGTGGCACACACTGGAGGTCCCGGGTTCGATTTCTGGCAGATATTCGAAGTCTCTTTTGGGGCTGTACTTTAAACACGTTTGCACTCAGCTTCTTGAGTACAATCTGAATAGTTCCCTGAAAAAATATGAAATATTCAGATTTGCCAGAAATATTAATGAATGTATGAGACTAAAATCCATTTTGTTACTGGAATGGTACCTATTTGTATTTAGTATTTGTTCATTTTAGTTTTTTGACCTATTTATTTCTCAAAGTGTCGTAGCTTCGAGACCATCACCCCGGTGTATAGCAGATACAAAAAGACATCTTTTCTTTATTCTGCTATCACCATTCGGCGAAAGCTAAAGCCGCTACAGAAATATGAATGAATGTATGAGACTAAAATCCATTTTGTTACTGGAATGGTACCTAGTATTTGGTATTTGTTCATTTTAGTTTTTTGACCTATTTATTTCTCAAAGTGTCGTAGCTTCAGCATCATTGTCAAGTTCTCACCGTTATTTCTGTAATGGTTCGGAAGAGAAGCGGTACAGACAGGCAGGTCGTGACGTCATCAGTGATTGGCAGGACTGGCTCATTGCCAAACGTCGTGGTACAGACAACCGAACTATCGAGGAGTATAGACGAGACCGCGCTATTGATTTGGGTAAGTCTTCTGTTCAATTTCACCCGTTATTTCCCCTCGTCAGGTGTTCACGCCGCGTCCGTTCTTCGAGCACTGCTCCCAGTGCGTCCTCAACTTCACGGACAAGACCAACTACTACGTCCACGAGTTCAACCACATCGTCAACGAGTCCTTCTTCGAGCAGCACAAGCCAACGCTAAGTCCTCAAGAGCAGTGCGTCCTCAACTTCACGGACAAGACCAACTACTACGTCCACGAGTTCAACCACATCGTCAACGAGTCCTTCTTCGAGCAGCACAGGCCAACGCTAAGTCCTCAAGACCAATACGATGCGTGGAAAGCCAACCAGTCCAACCTGACTACGCCAGCGGCGATTGACGTGTTGCTGTCGAAACAAACCATTCCGGTGTTGAACGAAAGCATCCCAGTCGCGGAGTTGAAGAGGTATACCTAACAACTCAACTAGAACCAGAGGTCAAAAAAGCTATTTAAAAAAAGAGCTAAACAAGAAATCAGAAAATCTTTCTTCAGTAACCGTGTGCTTGACAATTGGAACTCGCTTACCAATGACATAGTTACAGCCCCTACAACAAACTCTTCCCTCTCTTAACATCACTCGGCCTGAGCAGGGCTGGATCCAGCAGCACGCAATTGCCTAGATGGTCACCCATCCGGATACTAACCACGCGCAATGTTGCTCCACTGATTTATACATATAGCTCCTGATCAGTTTGTCTGATTTTAAATTTGGCAACCATGTTAAATTATCCATGTGAAAAGATTGTTGATAAAGGAGCATTTTATAGTAAAGGAGGCACTTAGTAATGCTCTGGACTTTCTATTAACTTTACGTATAGGGAACCTATACAAGGTAATGAGAAAGTATTATTTTTCAATTATTATTGTTTGTTTTAGAAACGGAGGTATAAGTGTGCTAAGGTTTTTGGTGATAGGGCTTTTACCCTCTCTTAACATCACTCGGCCTGAGCAGGGCTGGATCCAGCAGCACGCAATCGCCTAGATGGTCCCCCATCCGGATACTAACCACGCGCAATGTTGCTCCACTGATTTATACATATAGCTCCTGATCAGTTTGTCTGATTTGGCAACCATGTTAAATTATCCATGTGAAAAGATTGTTGATAAAGGAGAATTTTATAGTAAAGGAGGCACTTAATAATGCTCTGATGCCCAACAAAGTTGTGGAGAAGCTCTCTTACCATGTCAAAAATAATTTATGCTTTGATTTTGTATTTCTGATATAGGTTTGCGAATGTTGTAACGACACCGGGTTCAAGAATAGAGACGAGTACATAATTCATCTCAAGGAACACATTGGCAACCAGTCATTTTTCGATCAGATTGCAGAGTTACCAAAGACAACGTACAAATCCATTGGTGAGTTGTGAGAGATCTGTCCTTCCTCTCCTCAATTCCAGCGGACTCCATAAAAATAAATACCACTTAAGGTAGAAACACACTACCGTCACGTGACGTGAGCTCATGGAGACTCAGAAAGATGCAGTTCAAAGTTTTACCATAACATTGTAGGTAGTCTCGTTCAGGACAACCAACAACCACAGTAACATCACTTTACCTCACGTCACATGACGTAATGTCTTCTCATTCATTTGTCTTTTCATTTGAACTAATGTCTTTTCATTCATTCATGAAAAGACTGTTTGTCTTTTTATCTGAACTAACCGATATTTCCCGGTCACCTACAGAGTTCACTGGCTTCACCACCAAGTGGCGTAATGGTTCGGAAGAGAAGCGGTACAGACAGGCAGGTCGTGACGTCATCAGTGATTGGCAGGACTGGCTCATTGCCAAACGTCGTGGTACAGACAACCGAACTATCGAGGAGTATAGACGAGACCGCGCTATTGATTTGGGTAAGTCTTCTGTTCAATTTCACCAATATTTATTCAGTCTTTAGAACTCCTGTTAAGCTAACAGCCAGTTAAGTTCCATTTAATTTGTTTCAGTCCTATCCCAGCAGGATAAACAAGGTATATTCTATTTACTCCCGCAGTCTAAACAAGGTCTTGTATATTTCATAGGTAGAGTTTCTGATTTCTGCTCTTCTGATTGATTTCTACAGTTCACTATTAAAAGTTATATATATAACTTAAGTATATAGATATATAAGTAAAAAAAGTTTCTACAGTTCACCGTAATACTAGTACCTTACCCAGCAAAGCAACCTAAGTGGCCGAGTGGGTATGACACTAGGCTCTCACACCGGAGGTCCCGGGTTCGATTCCCGGCGGGGTCGAAGTTTTTTCTGCTCTGTGTTTGGAGTTTGGGGTGTACTCAGCCTCGTGAGGACAATTGAGTAGCTACTTTAATCGAGTAGCGACCAGTGGCGGCATTACCAGTGTAAATTGATGATACGAGTAGATGAGAATCAATAGTAAAGGAGACACTTGGTAATGCTGTTATACAGTGATACCCACTAAAGTTGTGAAAAGCTTTCTGCTTTACCACAAAGAATTCATAGATGGTCTTACTCAGGCAAAGCCCAAGATACTAGTACCTACTTACCTAGCAAAGCCCAGGATAGTATAAACAGGTACATGTCCAAAATGATGGTGGCCCGCTTTCCAATCTTATCTATCAATCGGTACGACAGGAACGGCCCAACAACGCCCCCCACAGCCAAAAGGGAGGTTAACCAGGAGGCCTGAAAGTCGTCAATAAGGCCCGCGGCCTTCATTTTGGGGATGGAGGGCGAAGACCAAACCATGGCGCAGCCTGTGGTGACTGAAGCCAGATTGGCTAAAATAAAAGAATAAGAATAGATTTCTACTCTATGAGTAGATTTCACCAATATTATTCAGTCATTAGAACTCCTGTTAGGCTAACAGCCAGTTAAGTTCCATTTAATTTGTATTGGCTTAACAGGGCTGTTAAGCTAATGGGCTGTTTGAGGCTAGAAAGAAGGTTGGTGAAATCCACCATTCTTCTTTTACTGCACCGTTTCCCAATTTTATTTGGGTTCGGCGTACTCTCCTTTATTCTACTCCGCTACACCCTCCTGTCGAATATCTCCTCTCTTCCCCATTCCTTCTCTCTAATCTTCCTCAACCCTATCTCTCCAGTTGTAAACCTCAGGAACGCGGCCCTGAATTCCTGATCTAACCAACTCTTTATCACCTGTAATGGTTCGGAAGAGAAGCGGTACAGACAGGCAGGTCGTGACGTCATCAGTGATTGGCAGGACTGGCTCATTGCCAAACGTCGTGGCACAGACAACCGAACTATCGAAGAGTATAGACGAGACCGCGCTATTGATTTGGGTAAGTCTTCTGTTCAATTTCATCAATATTTATTCAGTCATTAGAACTCCTGTTAGGCTAACAGCCAGTTAAGTTCCATTTAATTTGTATTGGCTTAACAGGGCTGTTAAGCTAACGGGCTGTTTGAGGCTGGAAAGAAGGTTGGTGAAATCCACCATTCTTCTTTTACCGCACCGTTTCCCAATTTTATTTGGATTCGGCGTACTCTCCTTTATTCTACTCCGCTACACCCTCCTGTCTAATACCTCTCTTCCCCATTCCTTCTCTCTAATCTTCCTCAACCCTATCTCTCCAACTCAGTTTCGGTCTCCACCTGTATAACTAGTTTCTGTACTTTTTACCTATGTAACTCTACCCAACCAGTCTCTTCTCTCTACATGCCCAAACCATTTCAATCTAATCTCTTGTATTTTTTGGGTCAGTCCAAATATCGGCTGACAAAGAAAAATCATCACATCATCGCAGATTTTCATAATAATTCGTCTAAACAATAAAACAGGTACTGGAGGGTGATCGACACCTTAGAAAATAGAAAAAAAAAAAACATAAAAAGTGTTTATCTCATGCAAAGTACAAAGTTGTAAACTTCAGGAACGCGGCCCTGAATTCCTGATCTAACCAACTCTTTATCACCTCCCCCCTTCCCCTCCACCAGGTCTCAGGTACGGCCTTCTGCGCACGCGCAAAACGACGCTCCCCCCTCCACCCCCTCCGCCGAGTAGCAAGGAAGTGAACGCCGCCCTCAACAAGAAACTAAACGACGTCAAGGAAAAGCTCAGACAGTACCAGGAGCGGAAGTCAAAGGGCAACAAGGAGAACCAGACGGACGTGTCGAAAGAGATCGACCACAAGATCGCGGACCTGAAACGCAAGATGGACGACATCAAAGCGAAATACAATTCGACCAAACGGCGCGCCAGACGATCCCCGAAGGTAAACTAGGAGAAATATTTAATTGTGTTAAGCATCTTGAAATGCTTGTCACAAATGTCGTTCTCTGATCATTACACGACTTGACTTGGAACCACCGACCTTCAGATCCAAAGTTCACAACTGCACCACTGAGGTTGGTCCGAAGGTAAATTATTGTTTACAAATGTCTGGAATTTGCCTTTTAGTACCCAAGCTGCTGTACGTGGTATCTCGGTGCTTCTCAAAGTTGTTGCACCCGCGACACACTTTTCAAGACTTCAATCCCGGAAATTCGGCAATTAGCAACTAAATAACAGTCTGCAGACTGGCTTTATGAAAACGCTCTATCGCCGAAATCAGATAGTGTGAATTAGGCTTTCAATTTTCAATTGACCTCAGATTGGATTTTTTTTTTACTTTTCCTTCTTCGCCCTCTGACACTCTTGTTGGTCTGGTTGATCATAAGGGGGCACCTCCTGCTGCCTCAAATCCCCCCTATACATTTTGAGGAATCCTTGTTCTGCAATCTCTTTAAGGAGTGTCCAAACATATTCAACCGGCCGTAGATCGATGGCCGCTTGACCATGTGTGGACACACCTTTAGATCAAACTGTCATCTTGTCCTCTCTATCCCTAGCGATGTTTGCGTTCGCCAACGGCACCACCGTGTCGCTCCTGGATGCTCTCATCCTCATGAAGTCGAAACTCGGGAGCGTCCTCGACCGCTACAAGACGCTCCACAACCTGGAGGGTGTCCGCTGGAACACCGACATGCTACGCAAGTGGAACATGACGGATAAATTGAAACAGCAAGACGAAATCATGGACAAAATGAATCATTCGCAGCTCTTGGAGCTGGTCGCTCAGCACTACACTTACCCTATGTTTGTAATACGATATCAAAGAATGAACCATTAGTTCTTTGGCCTTGACACCAGATCAATTAATATCCTTTTAGCAGAATTAACTAATAAAATAGTCTTGATCACGATAATAAGATTAAAAGATAGGTACCTAAATTTTGAGATAAAATAGGTAGGTAACAATAAATAGTATAAATGAATGGAAAATTGCTAATAAAATAGTCTTGATCACGATAATAAGATTAAAAGATAGGTAAATTTTGAGATAAAATAGGTAGGTAACAATAAATAGTATAAATGAATGGAAAATTTGAATAGGGAGTCATCCATCCAGATGACAAAATTAAAAGAATGCGTTTATTTTTAGGGCATAGGCAACCACCCAACATAATCAATAGAAGAGCGAAAGAGCATTTCAATAAGATCTATTATATGGACGAATATCAAAACAAAATCAACAGAGTCAGATACGAATTAAAAGAATGCGTTTATTTTTAGGGCATAGGCAACCACCCAACATAATCAATAGAAGAGCGAAAGAGCATTTCAATAAGATCTATTATCTGGACGAATATCAAAACAAAATCAACAGAGTCAGATACGAACTGGAAGAAATACGATACAGATACAAGAAAACACTACACGAATATTTGAAAGAGAGAAACAAGCATATACCATTCCGGCGCAAAAGACATATCATGCAAGAAGAGCTCAAAACAAAGGCGCAAAGAAACAGGAGAACTTTCAAGCAAGAAATGGATGAGCTTGAAGGAGCCAATGACTTAGTTTTAGCTTTATACAACAACTTGCTAGATAAAATGGATGTTGCTGATGAAAATAGCAAACAAAGGCGCAAAGAAACAGGAGAACTTTCAAGCAAGAAATGGATGAGCTTGAAGGAGCCAATGACTTAGTTTTAGCTTTATACAAGAACTTGCTAGATAAAATGGATGTTGTTGATGAAAATAGCTTGACAGCACAGAAGGGTAACAAAAAGTACAATGCAGAGAACATGTATTTGAGAAAAAACTACGAACTCAAACATGTTGAAAATCCTACAGGTGACGGTAAATTATTGAATCAATATAGAGAAAATGTGTGTAAACAACCCAAAACAGAAGTAGAAAATCAACGAACAATTAGGAGACAGCTAGAAAACAATCTGAATGAAAATGTCCGAGCGGGAAACAGGAACGACGCAGACGGGATGTGGATGTTGGTAAGTTTCAGTTGAATTTTATGTTAAAGGAATACCAAACTTCTACTGGTTCTTTTTCTTCTATTAGAGAAAAAGATAGAGTTTAGTTTGATTTCTTCATAAAAGAATAGATTTTGATAGAATAGAATATACAGGGTAGTTGCTTCTCACTTCATACGTCATATGTCATAGTAAATTGGCGCAGTCGATATCATACCTACGAACTTAAGCTCCCAAAGGAAATCTGATGGGATATCTGCTTTTTTTGTCCTTCTTCTACTTCTTCTTGTTGCTCTTCTTCTTCTTCACTTTTCCCATTTATACGGAGTCAGTTGGTAAAAAATACGAAGTTTGCTTCTTTGTTTTCGATATCATTTTGTCTGCTTCTTATTTGTATTTGATATCGTTTTTTAGTTATGTGGGTATATTAAGAGAATGGTATCTGTTTCTTTTCTTTTGTTGGGGGACAAAGGCATCTAGGTTTTCAAATATTTCTTCGATGAAGTTAGTTCTGTCTGTTTCTTCTACATATTCCATGTTTATTTGCAATAGTATTTCATAGAGATATAACACTGACATTTAAAGTTAAATCATAATTTTACATTTGACAAACTAGGGTAAGTGTACCATTTATTCGCCCACCTAAAAAACGTACCATTTATTGGCCCACCTGTACCATATATATTCCATGTTTATTTGCAATAGTATTTCATAGAGATATAACACTGACATTTAAATTTAAATTATAATATTACATTTGACAAACTATGTTTGTAATACGATATCAAAGAATGAACCATTAGCTCTTTAGCCTTGACACCAGATCAATTAATATCCTTTTAGCAGAATTAACTAATAAAAGTTCCAGTAAGTTTAGAGTGTTTAAGGTCGTTGTATTAGGCCTGCCACTCACTATCAGGTAGATAGGTACACCTGATGAGGTATACCTGTCGTCTGACGAGCACACTCGGAAGTAAGTAGTGGTTGGCCTTAACACTTAACAGCTTTACACTGCAACTCAACAGTCTCAACATAGTACTTAAAAAAAAGAACTATAACTGTTAAGGTCTTATCGTCATGAAATCGAAGCGAGAAGGAAGACAGGATAGGAGTTTTTTAAAGAAATTTGATAGAGGGAACTGTAACTGCTAAGGTCTTATGGTCCCGAATTCAAAGTGAGAAGGAAGACGGGATAGGAGAAAGCCGTTTCGAGAACGAACCTTATCCGCTCAGGATAAAATGCGCCCCGGGTGGAAATCGATCCCAGCCAGCCGTTCCGAGAACGAACATTATCCCATCAGGATAAAATCCGCCCCGGGCGGGAATCGAACCCGCGGCCTAGCGTTTACAAGGAAGACGCACTACCAACTAAGCTAACTAGGCTGGCACATTTCATTTCTTTCTATTTTCTGTTCCATTCAGTCACCAACGACACTCAGGTGTTCAACAAACATTACAACGAGCATGTCTGGGACGTGGCGCGGACCAAAATGAAGCTGAGAAGTGAAATCTATGACCGTATGGACAAACTGTATGAGGAGGCTGAGCAATTGAAACGTGAGTAGGAGCACCGTTGAAGTATTCGCTCAGCATCAGTACTTCGACCAGTGGGATGAATCAGATAATATTTCCAGTAAGTTTAGAGTGTTTAAGGTCGTTGTATTAGGCCTCCCACTCACTATCAGGTAGATAGGTACACCTGATGAGGTATACCTGACGTCTGACGAGCACACACGGAAGTAAGTAGTGGTTGGCCTTAACACTTAACAGCTTTACACTGCAACTCAACAGTCTCAACATCGTACTTTAAAAAAAAGAACTATAACTGTTAAGGTCTTATCTTCATGAAATCGAAGCGAGAAGGAAGACAGGATAGGAGTTTTTTAAAGAAATTTGATAGAGGGAACTGTAATTGCTAAGGTCTTATGATCCCGAATTCTAAGTGAGAAGGAAGACAGGATAGGAGAAAGCCGTTTCGAACGAACCTTATCCGCTCAGGATAAAATGCGCCCCGGGTGGAAATCGATCCTGCGACCAAGAGCTTAGTAGGCAGGAGCGCTACGTTCCAAGCTAACTACGCTGCCAATTTGGGACTTTGTTTCTTTAGGAAATAAAAAGACTTTATTTATGAATTATAATATTTATAAATTCATAATGCAACTCTTCTTTTTCCTTTTCTTCGCCTTTTCCTCTGTACAGACGGAGTCGGCGTTTTTCGTCAGCCTCTCAATCTACCCTAATTAGGGTGATTGCTTGAAGTTGACATTTGGTTTTGGCTACGTACTCGTATTTATGATGCAACATCCTTCTTAAGACTTTATTTATGAATTATAATATTTATAAATTCATAATGCAACTCTTCTTTTTCCTTTTCTTCGCCTTTTCCTCTGTACAGACGGGGTAGGCGTTTTTCGTCAGCCTCTCAATCTACCCTAACTAGGGTGATTGCTTGGAGTTGACATTTGGTTTTTTGCTACATACTCGTATTTATGATGCAACATCCTTCTCCTTTCACCCCCGCAGCAACCTTGTCCTACCTCACCACCTTAACCGAAGAGGAGATTCAGAGACGAGAGAAATCGATCCTCGAGTGGCAATCCAAATTCCGAGACATGAAGAAAGAGCTGTACCAGGTCATCCTACAGCAACCTTGTCCTACCTCACCACCTTAACCGAAGAGGAGATTCAGAGACGAGAGAAATCGATCCTCGAGTGGCAATCCAAATTCCGTGACATGAAGAAAGAGCTGTACCAGGTCATCCTGAAGCATTTCTCACCGGCCGAATTAGCAACCATGAAGCCAGATATGCGGCGGAAGATCGAAAGCCTGGTGGAGATCACTAATGGTACCGAGCCGCCCAAGAGACAGAGACGAGATGCGGAGACCACCATGGTAAGCATACTTGAGCCGCCTTTTGGAATTTTCTGTGATCGCGTTTTACGAAGTTGGAGTTGGCTTCAATTCTGGATTGAACTGGGTAGTAGAGCTCAATCCTAGATTGATCTCAATTCTGATTTGGTAAACCTTGCTCCGTGAGCATAGTAATCATATCCTTCGCAACTTCCCTAAACGAGTGGCACACACTGGAGGTCCCGGTTTCGATTTCCGGCAGATATTCGAAGTCTCTTTTGGGGTTGCACTTTAAATACGTTTGCACTCAGCTTCTTGAGTACAATCTGAATAGTTCCCTAAAAAAATATGAAATATTCAGATTTGACAGAAATATTAATGAGACTATAAATGTATGAGACTAAAATCCATTTTGTTACTGGAATGGTACCTATCTGTATTTAGTATTTGTTCATTTTCGTTTTTTTGACCTATTTATTTCTCAAAGTGACGTAGCTTCAGCATCATTGTCAAGTTCTCACCGTTATTTCCCCTCGTCAGGTGTTCACGCCGCGTCCGTTCTTCGAGCACTGCTCCCAGTGCGTCCTCAACTTCACGGACAAGACCAACTACTACGTCCACGAGTTCAACCACATCGTCAACGAGTCCTTCTTCGAGCAGCACAAGCCAACGCTAAGTCCTCAAGAGCAATACGATGCGTGGAAAGCCAACCAGTCCAACCTGACTACGCCAGCGGCGATTGACGTGTTGCTGTCGAAACAAACCATCCCGGTGTTGAACGAAAGCATCCCAGTCGCGGAGTTGAAGAGGTAACAACTCAACTAGAACCAGAGGTCAAAAAAGCTATTTAAAGAAGGAGCTAAACAAGAAATCAGATAATCTTTCTTCAGTAACCGTGTGCTTGACAATTGGAACTCGCTTACCAATGACATAGTTACAGCCCCTACAACAAACTCTTTTATATTGCGTAATCACTTTATTAAGGTACATAATATTACATATGGGAAATAACTTTCAACATATGAATATCTAAATTTCTCTCATTCATTCAGGACTTTCCTAACGATGGACGTGGTAGATAAAATGACTGACATCTGTGCTTTCTTGATGATAGCTGAAGGATTTTTGATGTTCAACTTCTCTATATTGATTTTAAGAATGGCAGACCGCCACGGGCCCCGCGCTTTGAGGACTTACACTAGATATTATGGGTTTTTTCTAAAAAAAAAAAAAAAACCCCCCCC
>NW_007378313.1:43092-189337 GCF_000475195.1 Diaphorina citri | reverse complement strand
CCCCTTTTACAATACATGTTAAATGATCCCCAGTTTTTTTTTTTTTTTTTAAGATGAGTGTTCCACCGCCGTCTTTATTTCGTAGCAATGAAATAACTGCTACATTAAACGCATGTGGTCTGTGTCGTAGCATGCCCATCCCGTAGTATGCCTCTCATCAGATGGGCGAGAAGAGGCACAATACTTTCCATTTAGGTGCTGGGTCAACACGAGAACACCAGAAAGTAACCCGTTGAAATATTTGCAATCGAAAAACGAGTACAAAGAAATAATAAATGACTAAGATTACAACCAATATGTGAAATATCTTAAGGATGGATCACTTATCTTCAAATTAAAGTTAGATTACCCATGCTAAAGATCATATTATGCGACCTTTGTATTATGGGTAGCATTTCTTTTCTTTTGTTCGTGTAAAATGAAAGTTCTTAGTTAAGAACATATTAATTCAATTTTCTTAACCAACCTCAGTGGTGCAGTTGTTATCGCGTTGGACTTTGGATCTGGAGGTTGGTGGTTCGAGTACAAAGTCAAGTTATAAAATTTATCGACAAAACTTCCCATTTAGGTGCTGGGTCAACACGAGAACACCAGAAAGTAACCCGTTGAAATATTTTCAATCGAAAAACGAGTACAAAGAAATAATAAATGACTAAGATTACAACTATTATGTGAAATATCTTAAGGATGGATTACTTATCTTCAAATTAAAGTTAGATTACCCATGCTAAAGATCATATTATACGACCTTTGTATTATGGGTAGCATTTCTTTTCTTTTGTTTGTGTAAAATGAAAGTTCTTAGTTAAGAACATATTAATTCTATTTTCTTAACCAACCTCAGTGGTGCAGTTGTTATCGCGTTGGACTTTGGATCTGGAGGTTTGTGGTTCGAATCCAAAGTCAAGTCATAAAATTTATCTAGGTGTAATAATCGGGGAACGATATTTGTGACAAGTATTTAAAAAATATACTTAACACAATTCAAAATTCCTCCTTTAAATGAAAGTTTTTAGTTGAGAGCATATTCATTCAATTTTCTTTCTCTTCCTTTTTTTTTTATTTACTTAACACAATTCAAAATTCCTCCTTTAAATGAAAGTTCTTAGTTGAGAGCATATTCATTCAATTTTCTTTCTCTTCCTTTTTTTTAATTTATTTTTTTAAGGTGTTCCGGCGAGTGAGTTTGTACTATGCGAACCAGGATAAGATGGAGGAGGAGAGGGCGCGGATGCAGGCGGAGGCACAGGCAGGCCTGGCTCAGCCGAGCGGGAAACAGGAACGACGCAGACGGGATGTGGATGTTGGTAAGTTTCAGTTGAATTTTATGTTAAAGGAATACCAAACTTCTACTAGTTCTTTTTCTTCTATTAGAGAAAAAGATAGAGTTTAGTTTGATTTCTTCATAAAAGAATAGATTTCGATAGAATAGAATATACAGGGTAGTTGCTTCTCATTTCATACGTCATAGTAAATTGGCGCAGTCGATATCATACCTACCAAATTAAAACCCAAAAAAAAAAAAAAAAAAAAAAAAAAAAAAAAAAATCTGATGGGATATCTGCTTTTTTGTCCTTCTTCTACTTCTTCTTGTTGCTCTTCTTCTTCTCCTTCTTCACTTTTTCCCGTTTATACGGAGTCAGTTGGTAAAAAATACTAAACAAGTTTGCTTCTTTGTTTTCGATATCATTTTGTCTGCTTCTTATTTGTTTTGACCTCGTTTTTTAGTTATGTGGGTATAAATTAAGAGAATGGTATCTGTTTCTTTTCTTTTGTTGGGGGACAAAGGCATCTAAATTTTCAAATATTTTTTCGATGAAGTTAGTTGTGTCTATTTCTTCTACATATTCCATTATTCCATGTTTATTTGCAATAGTATTTCATAGAGGTATAACACTGACATTTAAATTTAAATCATAATATTACATTTGACAAAGTTAGAACATCAGGCTAAACAAGGATTTGCTGTGGATAGCCACATTATAGACGAACAAAACGAAAAATACGAAAAAGCCGTAAAGAAATCTGAAGGTACAGACGACACCGGTAAAGTAACTAAAAAACGAGGCAGAAAAAAGAAAACGGATGGTCCTTCAACAATCCAAGAAACGACACAAAATAGATTTTGATAGAATATACAGGGTAGTTGCTTCTCATTTCATACGTCATAGTAAATTGGCGCAGTCGATATCATACCTACGAACTTAAGCTCCCAAAAAAATCTGATGGGATATCTGCTTCTTTTGTCCTTCTTCTACTTCTTCTTGTTGCTCTTCTTCTTCTTCTCCTTCTTCACTTTTTCCCGTTTATACGGAGTCAGTTGGTAAAAAATACGAAACGAGTTTGCTTCTTTGTTTTCGATATCATTTTGTCTGCTTCTTATTTGTATTTGATCTCGTTTTTTAGTTATGTGGGTATAAATTAGGAGAATGGTATCTGTTTCTTTTCTTTTGTTGGGGGACGAAGGCATCTAAGGCCAGCCATACACGATGAGGTTTATCTCATGAGTTGAACTCGTCCTGGATGCTCTCATCCTCATCAAGTCGAAAATCGGGAGCGTCCTCGACCGCTACAAGACGCTTCACAACCTGGAGGGTGTCCGCTGGAACACCGACATGCTACGCAAGTGGAACATGACGGATAAATTGAAACAGCAAGATGAAATCATGGACAAAATGAATCATTCACAGCTCTTGGTTATCGTGTGTGGGTGTTTTCTATCAGATAAGTTCAACTTATCTGATGAACTCATGGATATTGAAATTTCTCAGCATCAGTACTTCGACCAGTGGGATGAATCAGATAATATTTCCAGTAAGTTTAGAGTGTTTAAGGTCGTTGTATTAGGCCTGCCACTCACTATCAGGTAGATAGGTACACCTGATGAGGTATACCTGACGTCTGACGAGCACACTCGGAAATAAGCAGTGGTTGGCCTTAACACTTAACAGCTTTACACTGCAACTCAACAGTCTCAACATCGTACTTAAAAAAAAAAACTATAACTGTTAAGGTCTTGTCGTCATGAAATCGAAGCGAGAAGGAAGACAGGATAGGAGTTTTTTTAAAGAAATTTGATAGAGGGAACTGTAACTCCAAGGTCTTATCGTCATGAAATCGAAGCGAGAAGGAAGACAGGATAGGAGTTTTTTTAAAGAAATTTGATAGAGGGAACTGTAATTGCTAAGGTCTTATCGTCATGAATTCAAAGAGAGAAGGAAGACAGGATAGGAGAAAGCCGTTTCGAGAACGAACCTTATCCGCTCAGGATAAAATGCGCCCCGGGTGGAAATTGATCCCGCGACCAAGAGCTTAGTAGGCAGGAGCGCTACGTTCCAAGCTAACTATGCTGCCAATTTGGGACTTTGTTTCTTTAGGAAATAAAAAGACTTTTTTTATGAATTATAATATTTATAAATTCATGGTGCAACTCTTCTTTTTCTTTGACCACAATAATAGTAGTAGCCTACTGCTGGAGTAAAGGGACTTTTCAGTCCTATGCGAGCAGTATAAATGAGCACTATTATTATAAGCACTATTATTATTATTTTTGTGTCTCTTCTCGCCAGTTTCTCGCTTCTCGCCCTTCTCACCATTAGCGGCGCTTATAAGAATAATTAATTATTATCCACAATAATAGTAGTAGCCTACTGCTGGAGTAAAAGGACTTTTCAGTCCTATGCGAGCAGTATAAATAAGCACTATTATTATAAGCACTATTATTATTTTTGTGTCTCTTCTCGCCAGTTTCTCGCTTCTCGCCATTAGCGGCGCTTATAAGATTAATTAATTGTTGTTATTATTATTAGGTACTTCGTCACCCGCATGGACGCGCTAAGCTCGCGCCTTGCGATGAAACCGGACGTTGTTGAGGAGGAACTCCAGAAGTTGAGAGCCCGCGGGTCCACATTCTACCAGCGCTATCTACCGGAACGCATCAATGTGACGGAAGTTCAGGAGGTAATTTGTAGTGATACTTTATTTATTTGTAATAACAATTAAGGAGCGCGGCAGCGCTCCGCCCCGCGGGTGCGGCACTTTGATTGTTGATTTATCCGCACCTGTTGTTGACTGAATAACTGCTATGGTGTTTAGTGACGAGGGTTTACTCACTATTCAGTGACAAGCTCCCTAGGTGAATTTAAGGTGAGTAGGTGGGTAGCTTGTCGCTAAATGGGAGTTAAATCCCCCCGTCAAAGACTTTAGCAGTTATACAGTGATGTGAAAGCTCTATCAAAACGCAGTCGTTTTTATGTTCAGACAACTTCTTTTACTTTCAGACAATTCCAGATGTCATGTTATCCATCAACTTCTTCATCCAGGCCCTATTGTTCGTTCTAATGATCTATTACAAGTACTTGTGCAAAGACCCAATAGAGAAGAAACCCAAACACAATTACTTCCACTAGAAGACAAGGGCTCAACAATCCCTGACGGAGTAAATATTTGAAGCACAAATCACCAATCGATATGAATTTCCCATTTTTGGTGCTTCCCCTATTGGCGGGAGAACATGGAAAAATGAAATTTTCAATAAGCCATAACTCCGGCCCTGGTTGTTGAATCGACCTCAAACTTGTACCAAAGTACTACGTTCTTTAAGGCCTTTGATATGATGTATCACAAACAGAGAGCTCTCATTTGAGATTTTAAGTTGGCCCCCCTGGAGCCGACCCTGAAAAAGTCCCTGAATTTTTACATAGCCTATAAGAAACTAGAGGTAAGTATAGGCTCGTAGACAAAATTTCAGGTTTCTAAATTCATCGGTTCAAAAATCAAGGTGGGGGGGGACTTTATGAATGCACTGTATGTAGAAGAATTTAGGTTGGAAGTCTGACAGTTCGTTCAGTATTGAATTTGTTTTAAAGATTAACTTGTTCTCATTTAAGATTTTAAAGTTGGCCCCCCTGGAGCCGACCCTGAAAAAGTCCCTGAATTTTTACATAGCCTATAAGAAACTAGAGGTATATATAGGCTCGTAAACAAAATTTCAGGTTTCTAAATTCATCGGTTCAAAAATCAAGGTGGGGGGGAGACTTTATGAATGCACTGTATGTAGAAGAATTTAGGTTGGAAGTCTGACAGTTTGTTCAGTATTGAATTTGTTTTAAAGATTAACTTTACTATTGTCATCACGTTGTGTTAAAACTGACCTTATATTTACTACGGGTAGGTATACTAGTCTGCATATCATCATTATTCATTGTAACTACTGATTGTGAACCTGGTACGTTCTCATCGTTTCATCCATCGGATCATCCGATGCACGAGTCGGTTGATGCGATTGTTCAAACAGCGTCACCGGTGTCGTCTTCCGTTTCGTTCGGGTCGCGTTCGATTTTCTCACGTACGGTTTCCGCGTCCGGTTAGAGATTCGGAAGCGGCACGTTACATTCGGATTCATCGTGGTGGTTTTTCGTTTCCTCTTCCGGCGCGCGGGCCGGTATCCGGAGAACATGGTCATCCACAGGCTCTGGTCCGGATCACTTGTCATATCTTGATGCATTTCATCGACGTGTACCTCCAGTGAGGTTATATTCGTACAGTTCTTCTTACAGAAGAAGCACTGGTGGATTTCGTCCGAGTATTTCATATCCGAGGTGAAGTTCGCCGGGTCGATGTCCTCACAGAGATATTCCGGATAGGGGAAGTCCTTATCGTCACTCTCCGCGAAGATTTTTACTCTGGTTGTTGGTGGCGGAGGTGTGGTTGTGGAGGTGTAGTTGTTCGATGTGTCTGGAAGCAAGAGGAGTGTCTTCTTTCAGTGAACGTCAGCCTTTTCTTGGAGCGCCGCAACGTTAGTCTCAGCGAAATCCACCAGGTCTTTAGTCGCTTTTATCAGTCTAAATAAGTCGCTCCAAAAAATATAACGGTAAGCAATAATGTCGCCTTTTTTCAACAATACTACCTAATGTAATGATGGTAGACTCCATAACATAAATTTCCATTTCTAATACTACTTAAGTTGTGCTTATTAGTGCATTAGAAATCAATGAAAAAATAATTTGAATTGTTAATCAAGTACGTAGTATTGTAGTAATATTAGTTCTTTTCCTGGGAGTACGATGTGTACTTCAAGAACTTAACTTCCTGACTAAGAATGACCCCCACAAAAACACAAATGTAAAAAAAAAGCCAAGTTCCTATCCAAAAATGTCGGCCTATAAAAGTGGCCTGGCGCACTGCCGTGCGCCTAGATTGCAACATCTTCCTCTAATCTCCGATGAAAATAGCTTGACAGCACAGAAGGGTAACAAAAAGTACAATGCAGAGAACATGTATTTGAGAAAAAACTATGAACTCAAACATGTTGAAAATCCTACAGGTGACGGTAAATTATTGAATCAATATAGAGAAAATGTATGTAAACAACCCAAAACAGAAGTAGAAAATCAACGTACAATTAGGAGACAACTAGAAAACAATCTGAATGAAATTGTCGATACGAGAATACAAAACATAGAAGATGAAAATGAAAGTAACGATGATGCAAATACAAGAAATGTTAAAAGACGAGTCAAACGATATCGAACGATATCCCAGATGGATACGAACGAGATACGAGAATCCAATGACCTACTAGACAGCGTCAGTCTACATCTAGACTGTGAATATTGTGGACTTGTCTTCCCATCGACAGCCACCCTTGTAGATCATATACACACAAGACATGATAAAGAATTCCAGAGGGACTATGGAAAAGGGAAATACGATGAAAACGAGGGAGTGAGAATGGGCACAACGGAGGATGTTCTGAAAGCTGTTCAAAAAGGGAAAATAAATGTCGAGAAACTATTCGAAAGGAAGAGGCGTGAAGTTAGTGATGGTAAGTAACTGATTGTAAAGAAACTAAACCAATATATTATGTAGACTTGTAGAGTAATCAAATCACTGATCACTGTAATCAGTAATAGGCGGAGATTAGAGGAAGATGTTGCAATCTAGGCGCACGGTATTGCGCCAGGCCAAGTTCCGGCCTGAGCACGCCAGTGTGTATATTACACGAAACATTTCGACGCATTTTTACCCCTATCATAACTCCGTCAATTTTCAATGTAGGTAATCTCACGATTTCAACTTGGCAATGTTTTCCTTTTATTTTCATGTTAATAATAGGTACCGTATTTAGGTATTAATTTGAAAAGGAAAAACATTGCCAAGGTGAAATTGAGAGAAGGTTGAAGGAATTGAGATCCAGCATTTTCAGCAGACACGAAAAATTGGGAATGCAAACTTGGCCTTAATTTTCTGATCTAACCACTTTTATAGGCCGACATTTTTGGATAGGAACTTGGCCTTTTTTTCACATTTATGTTTTTGTGGGGGTCATTCTTAGTCAGGAAGTTAAGTTCTTGAAGTACACATCGTACTCCCAGGAAAAGAACTAATATTACTACAATACTACGTACTTGATTAACAATTCAAATAATTTTTTCATTGATTTCTAATGCACTAATAAGCACAACTTAAGTAGTATTAGAAATGGACATTAATGTTATGGAGTCTACCATCATTATATTAGGTGGTATTGTTGAAAAAAGGCGACATTATTGCTTACCGTTATATTTTTTGGAGCGACTTATTTAGACCGATAAAAGCGACTTAAGACCTGGTGGATTTCGTTGAGACTAACACTTGAAGTACACATCGTACTCCCAGGAAAAGAACTAATATTACTACAATACTACGTACTTGATTAACAATTCAAATTATTTTTTCATTAATTTCCAATGCACTAATAAGCACAACTTAAGTAGTGTTAGAAATGGACATTAATGTTATGGAGTCTACCATCATTATATTAGGTAGTATTGTTGAAAAAAGGCGACATTATTGCTTACCGTTATATTTTTTGGAGCGACTTATTTAGACCGAAAAAAGCGACTTAAGACCTGGTGGATTTCGCCGAGACTAACGCGATGAAATGCATCAAGATATGACAAGTGATCCGGACCAGAGCCTGTGGATGACCATGTTCTCCGGATACCGGCCCGCGCGCCGGAAGAGGAAACGAAAAACCACCACGATGAATCCGAATGTAACGTGCCGCTTCCGAATTTCTAACCGGACGCGGAAACCGTACGTGAGAAAATCGAACGCGACCCGAACAAAACGGAAGACGACACCGGTGACGCTGTTTGAACAATCGCATCAACCGACTCGTGCATCGGATGATCCGATGGATGAAACGATGAGAACGTACCAGGTTCACAATCAGTAGTTACAATGAATAATGATGATATGCAGACTAGTATACCTACCCGTAGTAAATATAAGGTCAGTTTTAACACAACATGATAACAAGTTAATCTTTAAAACAAATTCAATACTGAACAAACTGTCAGACTTCCAACCTAAATTCTTCTACATAAAGTGCATTCATAAAGTCCCCCCCACCTTGATTTTTGAACCGATGAATTTAGAAACCTGAAACTTTGTCTACGAGCCTATACTTACCTCTAGTTTCTTATAGGCTATGTAAAAATTCAGGGACTTTTTCAGGGTCGGCTCCAGGGGGGCCAACTTTAAAATCTTAAATGAGAGCCCTCTGTTTGTGATACATCATATCAAAGGTCTTAAAGAACGTAGTACTTTGGTACAAGTTTGAGGTCGATTCAACAACCAGGGCCGGAGTTATGGCTTATTGAAAATTTCATTTTTCCATGTTCTCCCGCCAATAGGGGAAGCACCAAAAATGGGAAATTCATATCGATTGGTGATTTGTGCTTCAAATAGGCCCCACTAATGATTCACATTGAAATCCGATCCCAAAAATTAAAGTTCGAAACATCCATTTTCACCGCCGGAGGCCATCAGGGCCGAAAGTCCAGTTCCCGATAGATCACTTGTAGTAAAGCATCGATGGTTGGTATTCGCATGGATGAGCATCCGCACTATCGCGCAAAGTGGCCAGCGCACGTGATTGTCCGGATGGTCAATTATCCGGATACCATCCACGCTCAACGTTGCATAAGTGATCCGTTGGAAACTGGTGCATTCAACATGCTATTGCTGCTGGATATGTAAAAATTCAGGGACTTTTTCAGGGTCGGCTCCAGGGGGGCCAACTTTAAAATCTTAAATGAGAGCCCTCTGTTTGTGATACATTATATCAAAGGCCTTAAAGAACGTAGTAGTTTGGTACAAGTTTGAGGTCGATTCAACAACCAGGGCCGGAGTTATGGCTTATTGAAATTTTCTTTTTTCCATGTTCTCCCGCCAATAGGGGAAGCACCAAAAATGGGAAATTCATATCGATTGGTGATTTGTGCTTCAAATAGGCCCCACTAATGATTCACATTGAAATCCGATCCCAAAAATTAAAGTTCGAAACATCCATTTTCACCGCCGGAGGCCATCAGGGCCGAAAGTCCAGTTCCCGATAGATCACTTGTAGTAAAGCATCGATGGTTGGTATTCGCATGGATGAGCATCCGCACTATCGCGCAAAATGGCCAGCGCACGTAAAGTGGCCAGATTGTCCGGATGGTCAATTATCCGGATACCATCCACGCTCAACGTTGCATAAGTGATCCGTTGGAAACTGGTACATTCAACATGCTATTGCTGCTGGACGCTGGCTGGCTCCAATATTATCTCCGTTGTTTTTAAAAAAATGTAACATAAAAATAATCCTTCTTTTTCGTTTCAGAATAGATGTGAATACAGCCTCCCCTGACAGTACAAAACAGACATTGAAATCTAAAGGTAGAAAGAAGAAGAATGAAACGATAAAAAGTAATAAAAAGACCACAAAGAAATCTGAAGGTACAGACGACACTGGTAAAGTAACTAAAAAACGAGGCAGAAAAAAGAAAACGGATGGTCCTTCAACAATCCAAGAAACGACACAACATACTGTTAAAGGCAGCGATGAACTGTTTGATATCACTAAGAAACAACAGTTCTATTTGCATTCAGATGAAGACGAAGAAGATGAGACCAACAGTAAAACAACAGTGTTCCATTTAATAACTCGCAAGAAGATAGACTGTCATATGTGTTCAGCTACTGGCATGAATGCTGAGGAGTTCCATCAACATATGTTAGAACATCAGGCTAAACAAGGATTTGCTGTGGATAGCCACATTATAGACGAACAAAACGAAAAATACGAAAAAGCCGTAAAGAAAAAGCGGACCACCCATTTGTTCTCCGGAGAATCGTCGCAATTTTCTTACGTTGATCGCTTGTTGGAGACGAAAGAATTCAGAAAGGTTATCAAAGCAGAGAGGGCGAAAGCAGGAATAAGTCATTCATATGATGACCGTCTCAATCCCAATGACACGTTGGAAGTTCATGACAGTGGTGACAACAGACCCAATATAAGACGCAAGAGAGACTATGAAGCAGCGATATTTAAAGCTGTGACGGAAGATCCAAACAGTGTGGGATACAAATGGCGGAAAGAAAAAGAAAAAGAAGAGGAGGAATCGGAACAAGAATTTCAAAATATGATAAAGAACTCAAATCTAACAAATCAAGAAAAATTCATAAAGAAAGAAGCTAGACGGAAAGCACAATTCTACGAGTTTTTCAACGAAGCATGGGAAGAAATACAAAGAAGAAGGGGAAAGAGAGATGTAGGCAAAAATAAATTAATTATCTCCAAAAGGAACAAGATCATGGATAAACATAATATAGTAAAAAGAGACTATGAAGCAGCGATATTTAAAGCTGTGACGGAAGATCCAAACAGTGTAGGATACAAATGGCGGAAAGAAAAAGAAAAAGAAGAGGAGGAATCGGAACAAGAATTTCAAAATATGATAAAGAACTCAAATCTAACAAATCAAGAAAAATTCATAAAGAAAGAAGCTAGACGGAAAGCACAATTCTACGAGTTTTTCAACGAAGCATGGGAAGTAATACAAAGAAGAAGGGGAAAGAGAGATGTAGGCAAAAATAAATTAATTATCTCCAAAAGGAACAAGATCATGGATAAACATAATATAGTAAAAAGAGACTATGAAGCAGCGATATTTAAAGCTGTGACGGAAGATCCAAACAGTGTAGGATACAAATGGCGGAAAGAAAAAGAAAAAGAAGAGGAGGAATCGGAACAAGAATTTCAAAATATGATAAAGAATGGAAATCTAACGGAACAAGAGAAATTCATTAAGAAAGAAGCAAGGCGGAAAGCACAATTCTACGATTTTTTCAACGAAGCATGGGAAGAAATACAAAGGAAAAGAGCAAAGAGAGATGTTGCAAAGGTGAAAAGTTATCAACCTTTCGAGGAATCAAAACTTCCACTTGATAATGGAAATCGAAGAGTGAAAAGGAGCGAACAGAAGCTAACATGTCCCATTTGCTCAAAAAAATTTGGCACTCAGACGAAACTTAACCAACATATTATTGTTGACCATAAACCAAAAACCACTCGTAAGTCTTACGCATTCACTTTGCATAAAAAAGATTATGACATCAAAGACTTGGGTGAAGAGTATCAAATTTTTGATGAGTTCGAAACAAAAGAAGATGAGAATGATATCCCTCTAGACGTAGAAATAAAAAATATAAACTATACGCTAATACCTTATCATAAAATCAAAGGTAAAGAATTCACTGCATTTGAGGGATTAGTGGATACTTTTGAAGATTTAGGTCCGACACCTGCTGGCATGAAGGGGATCCATGAAGATATTAAGAGAATGAGGCAGGCAGATGAGAAACATAATAATGCTTACATGAAAATGTTATTTGCGACGGAAAAAGCAAGAACTGAGGAGCCCACCAAAGCATATGATGAATATAATATTGAAGAAAAGTTGGAAAAAATATTTGTTACTCCCAAGTTGGCTTTGAAATGTACGGACTGTGGTGAAACGTTTGATAGCGACATGGAGTTTGAGGTTCATAACTTTGATCACACAATAATGCCACACATTGAACGTGAAAGGAGTTTTACTAATGTATTTAATCACATGACCCTAGCTCCTTCACATGAACTGGTTATCAACAAAAAAGCTATCAGAAAGGTGGTACAAACTGCGGGATACTGGGGCTTTGATAGATATCGCCCAGACAGATTCAATAGTAGTGAAGAGATGAAATATAAAACCAAAAACTGGTTTGAATTTGATTTTAATTTAACGAGTGAAAAACCAAGAACCATGATGTGGAATTTAAGGTTTTATAATAGAACTTTAAAGCAATGGGAAGTTTTACCAAATGTGAGTATACCCGAGCCAGACAGACATCCAACCATACCAAAAAATAGTCAATATTCTTCAGATTTTTCTTCATTAGATAGTATGAGTGTGGATATAAGGAAATCAAAATCTTTAGAACAAGTTGTTAGGGAATATTTAGATTCACAAAATCCACCCAATGAGACATTCTTCCAGCAGAGTTACTTCGATGACGATAAAAATTCGAGTCAAATCTATGGGAGTAAGGAAGAATTTGACGAAGATCAGGAAAGTATTATGAAGTCAGAAGAATTTAATGAAATACCAAGTGGTATTTTGAGTGAAGAAAACGAACAGAAACATCACTCGAACAGTAAAAATGAGAAACATAAAAGTAAAGAAATAAAAGAAAAACATCATTCAGGCATAAGACATTCCAGTGAAGAGTTCAAACCAGACCCTGAGATAGGATATGATAGAAATATTCATCAGTCAAGAAAATTCATAAAGAACCTGGAAGAAAAAAGAGAAAAAGAACGAAAGATACTATCAGAAGTTAGAAACAAACGTAGGAAAGGGCCTCATCCTGGTGATCATTTAGATAGTGAATTAGATCAGTTTGAAGATGAAATGGAAAGACCGAGTGATCCAAATGAATCACCAGAAGCTTCTATACCAATCACATCATCTTTCGTGAGAAAATATACTGGAAACAGTGATAGTATATATGAACATGTCAACTTGACAGATTACAGAAACCGGAAGAAATATTCTGTCCTGTATGATCCGGATGAATCTAAACACAATACTACGAGAATGTTTAAGGAATACAGAAAGATAAGTGAGCTCGACAAAGAACGTATAGATAAAGAAAAGGAAAGAAGAAAACAAGGTATTCACAGTATATTAAATAAATTTAATATTACAAAGTATCCTGATCTTGATGAGTACTATAAAGATGATAAAAATTTGATAAACACCAAAGATGATTTTCATAAAAATAGAGAAGTAATACCAAAAAATCAGAGCAAACATTTCATTCGTTCAAAACAAATGGAATCCATCGAAGAGATCAAGAGATCTGACATTACTACAATGTTCGCCAAAAATGAGTTTGGTCAGAAACCAATCAAGGTGGACCAAGTAGAGACGACTAAAATGAAGATGTATGAAGCAAGAACGTCAATGATTACACCACAAAATTATGTTGATATGATGGAAGATTTTTACGATCAAGAAGCAGACTTTGAAAATGCACATATCCGAGATAATGAGGATATTCTAAACCGTTTTGAAAAAAGTAGAAAAGCACAAGAGGAAAGAAACAAAGTGCCGTCCACAAGACGAACAAGAAGGAGTACAGTGATTCCACCATCCACTTATAACCCACGGGAATATCGTACTCTAGATGATGCTGAAATGATGAGAGTGAGGATTGATGAAATGAACAGAGAGCATAGCAAGAGATTAGCAAGCACAACGCGACGAACTAAGAAACCAACCACTAGAACGACTACCACCACTAGGAAACCTACCACTATCATTGATTATAGAGAACAAGACGCAAAGTTCAACCAAGGTAGTGTTGAAGATCTGTTAGAAAAAACAACACTTTCTCACTAATGATGGGTCTGTTATGACTCTTCACATGATTCCAGTAGGTCTCGTCTCGGATGGGTATGTCAAATGTTTTATTACATACGTTACACTCCTTGATTCGGAACTCGAGAGGGAATACGGAGTGAGATTTGTTTCGTACAATGGCAGAATGATCTTCAGTACAAGGCTCTCACTAATGATGGGTCTGTTATGACTCTTCACATGATTCCAGTAGGTCTCGTCTCGGATGGGGATGTCAAATGTTTTATTACATACATTACACTCCTTGATTCGGAACTCGAGAGGGAATATGGAGTGAGATTTGTTTCGTACAATGGCAGAATGATCTTCAGTACAAGGTTCATCCTCATCGTGAATATGGATATGACTTCTCGGTTTCGTCACATTGCAATGTTTGCAGAACTCCGTTCCGTCATAGTTTACAGTTGTGATGTTCCGAGGACGTAAGTACAATTCATAATAGTCCACCATGTCCTTCTTGATTTGATCGTAATCACATAGATTTTCATTTGGTCCCCACGTACCGCCGGCGAATTGCCATTCCTTCGGGTCATCCCGTTCCAAGTTTGAATTTCTATCGACTTCCTGTCTCTCTTCCAGTTTGAGGTTCCGATCTATATCTTTCAACTTAGCCACTAGTTTATTACCTCACATAGATTTTCATTTGGTCCCCACGTACCGCCGGCGAATTGCCATTCCTTCGGGTCATCCCGCTCCAAGTTTGAATTTCTATCGATTTCCTGTCTCTCTTCCAGTTTGAGGTTCCGATCTATATCTTTCAACTTAGCCACTAGTTTATTACTCCTGCGTGCTGGTACATTAAACATTTTATCATCCTCCGATTCATCATCATCAGGATCCTTGGCAAAGTATCGTTCATCAAGTGTTGTTTTTTCTAACAGATCTTCAACACTACCTTGGTTGAACTTTGCGTCTTGTTCTCTATAATCAATGATAGTGGTAGGTTTCCTAGTGGTGGTAGTCGTTCTAGTGGTTGGTTTCTTAGTTCGTCGCGTTGTGCTTGCTAATCTCTTGCTATGCTCTCTGTTCATTTCATCAATCCTCACTCTCATCATTTCAGCATCATCTAGAGTACGATATTCCCGTGGGTTATAAGTGGATGGTGGAATCACTGTACTCCTTCTTGTTCGTCTTGTGGACGGCACTTTGTTTCTTTCCTCTTGTGCTTTTCTACTTTTTTCAAAACGGTTTAGAATATCCTCATTATCTCGGATATGTGCATTTTCAAAGTCTGCTTCTTGATCGTAAAAATCTTCCATCATATCAACATAATTTTGTGGTGTAATCATTGACGTTCTTGCTTCATACATCTTCATTTTAGTCGTCTCTACTTGGTCCACCTTGATTGGTTTCTGACCAAACTCATTTTTGGCGAACATTGTAGTAATGTCAGATCTCTTGATCTCTTCGATGGATTCCATTTGTTTTGAACGAATGAAATGTTTGCTCTGATTTTTTGGTATTACTTCTCTATTTTTATGAAAATCATCTTTGGTGTTTATCAAATTTTTAGTAAATGCAGTTTTTTTGTGTTATTATGTCACAACTTTGGTGCTCACTGCAGCATTGTAGGATTTTCCCAATATCTCAATAATCCTAAAATCCAATGTTTACCTACCATGCTGGCACCGGTCGCTATGCGCATTTATATGTCATAGCTACTCATTTTCCTCACGAGGCTGAGTGGGCCCCGCAACAGCCAGTCACGGAATCAATCATTTGCATGATACAAATTTCATGATCCCGCCGGGAATCGAACTCGGGCCTCCCGCGTGCAAGGCGAGCGCAGTGATCACTACGCCATGGGAGCTGACTCAACTGCCCCAAATGATGGGTTAAGCTTATAGGAATCTACAAACCTGTATTGTATTTCTAATGGCTGGGACCACAATCTCAGGTTAAACTTCGTCTAGCCAGCCTAGTTAGCTTAGTTGGTAGTGCGTCTGCCTTGTGCGGGAATCGAACCCGTGGCCTAGCGCTTACAAGCCGGACGCACTACCAACCAAACTAACTAGGCTGTCCGCAAACGGATGTAAAATACAAGCTTTGAGCTCTTCTGAACCTCCCTGGCTCTGCTAGTTCAGCGAGATATTTAAGAACTAATACCCAGGTATGTTGACCTTTCACATCACGAGTATACCAGAGGTCAACAGTAATCTCAAAATGAATTTGTAGTCTTGGACCTTAAGGTGTGTCCACACATAGTCGACCGGTCATCGATCGAGGTCGATGGACGAGGTGAATCTTTGAATGTTGTCGAAGCAGTGTGGACGGTTCAGTCGACATCGATCGACGGCCAGTATGTGGACACACCTTAAGAGCGATTATTTCGTGTGCTTGAACAGCTCACCAAGCCCTCCCGATTACCAGGCGAGAGTACCCACTTCACCACTGAGGTGGTTTTGTGTCGATCTTCAGGAGAACATTTTCCAGCCCAGCCCTGTCTGTTTGAGATGAAAGTTCTTCTTACAAGTTCAGGATAAAGTTCACCTTTCTGAGTAACCGTGGTCTCAAGCTTTTTCCGCCACACACATTCGGACGCGTCTGAACTTGAGTAACGAGTACGAGCGAGACTCGAACCCACGACCTAGCGCTTACAAGGCAGCTGCCCGATTACCAGGCGAGAGTACCCACTTCACCACTGAGGTGGTTTTGTGTCGATCTTCAGGAGAACATTTCCCAGCCCAGCCCTGTCTGTTTGAGACGAAAGTTCTTCTTACAAGCTCAGGATAATGTTCACCTTTCTGAGTAACCGTGGTCTCAAGCTTTTTCCGCCACACACGTTCGGACGCGTCTGAACTTGAGTAACGAGTACGAGCGAGAATCGAACCCACGACCTAGCGCTTACAAGGCAGCTACCTTCCAAGCTAACTAGGCTGGTACAGCCCAGCCCTGCCCTGTTTGAGACGAACCTTATCAGTTACATCGTTCGCATTAGTAGCCATTCCAAAGCTATTAGCATTTTCCAACACTTTGTCTCTAGATTGAGACTGATAAGTCCTCACCCTTTTTCTCTCAGGAGTCTAACACCCGGAGGTCTCTCTCTCGAGTTTCAAGTGATTGTAGGACGAGACTTTAGTAAGTTTTTAATGTTTTTTTTCTGTCTTTTGGATCAACGTAGAATTTTCTTTTTAAATGGTTTTATTTAAAGATTTCTTTTTTGTTTGATAGAGGTCACTGTATAACTCCTAAGGTCTGCAGCTGCTGTAGCAAAAAATGGTTGCGCTTTAATGTTGCTAGATCTTTGGTTTAGCGTTTCTTGGGGTGCGGCACTTTGATTGTTGATTTATCCGCACCTGTTGTTGACTGAATAACTGCTATGGTGTTTAGTGACGAGGGTTCACTCACTATTCAGTGACAAGCTCCCTAGGTGAATTTAAGGTGAGTAGGTGGAACCTGTATTGTATTTCTAATGGCTGGGACCACAATCTCAGGTTAAACTTCGTCTAGCCAGCCTAGTTAGCTTAGTTGGTAGTGCGTCTTCCTTGTGCGGGAATCGAACCCGCGGCCTAGCGCTTACAAGCCGGACGCACTACCAACCAAACTAACCAGGCTGTCCGCAAACGGATGTAAAATACAAGCTCTTCTGAACCTCCCTGGCTCTGCTAGTTCAGCGAGATATTTAAGAACTAATACCCAGGTATGTTGACCTTTGTATCACATCACGAGTATACCAGAGGTCAACTGTAATCTCAAAATGAATTTGTAGTCTTCGACCTTAAGGTGTGTCCACACATAGTCGACCGGTCATCGATCGAGGTCGATGGACGAGGTGAATCTTTGAATGTTGTCGAAGCAGTGTGGACGGTTCAGTCAACATCGATCGACGGCCAGTATGTGGACACACCTTAAGAGCGATTTCGTGTGCTTGAACAGCTCGCCAAGCCCTCCCGATTACCAGGCGAGAGTACCCACTTCACCACTGAGGTGGTTTTGTGTCGATCTTCAGGAGAACATTTCCCAGCCCAGCCCTGTCTCTTTGAGACGAAAGTTCTTCTTACAAGTTCAGGATAAAGTTCAACTTTCTGAGTAAACGTGGTCTCAAGCTTTTTCCGCCACACACGTTCGGACGCGTTTGAACTTGAGTAACGAGTACGAGCGAGAATCGAACCCACGACCTAGCCCTTACAAGGCAGCTACCTTCCAAGCTAACTAGGCTGGTACAGGCCAGCCCTGCCCTGTTTGAGATGAACCTTATCAGTTACATCGTTCGCATTAGTAGCCATTCCAAAGCTATTAGCATTTTCCAACACTTTGCCTCTAGATTGAGACTGATAAGTCCTCACCCTTTTTCTCTCAGGAGTCCAACACCCGGAGGTCTCTCTCTCGAGTTTCAAGTGGTTGTAGGACGAGACTTTAGTGAGTTTTTAGTGTTTTTTTTCTGTCTTTTGGATCAACGTAGAATTTTCTTTTTAAATGGTTTTATTTAAAGATTTCTTTTTTGTTTGATAGAGGTCACTGTATAACTCCTAGGGTCTGCAGCTGCTGTAGCAAAATAAATGTTGCGCTTTAATGTTGCTGGATTTTTGGTCTAGCGTTTCTTGGGGTGCGGCACTTTGATTGTTGATTTATCCGCAACTGTTGTTGACTGAATAACTGCTATGGTGTTTAGTGACGAGGGTTTACTCACTATTCAGTGACAAGCTCCCAAGGTGAATTTAAGGTGAGTAGGTGGGCATAAAGAACCTGGAAGAAAAAAGAGAAAAAGAACGAAAGATACTATCAGAAGTTAGAAACAAACGTAGGAAAGGGCCTCATCCTGGTAATCATTTAGATAGTGAATTAGATCAGTTTGAAGATGAAATGGAAAGACCGAGTGATTCGTTTCTTGGGGTGCGGCACTTTGATTGTTGATTTATCCGCACCTGTTGTTGACTGAATAACTGCTATGGTGTTTAGTGACGAGGGTTTACTCACTATTCAGTGACAAGCTCCCTAGGTGAATTTAAGGTGAGTAGGTGGGTAGCTTGTCGCTAAATGGGAGTTAAATTCCCCCGTCAAAGACTTTAGCAGTTATACAGTGATGTGAAAGCTCTATCAAAACGCAGTCGTTTTTATGTTCAGACAACTTCTTTTACTTTCAGACAATTCCAGATGTCATGTTATCCATCAACTTCTTCATCCAGGCCCTATTGTTCGTTCTAATGATCTATTACAAGTACTTGTGCAAAGACCCAATAGAGAAGAAACCCAAACACAATTACTTCCACTAGAAGACAAGGGCTCAACAATCCCTGACGGAGTTAAGTCGGCGTCTGCAGAAGACTCTTCTTCTTAGCCTCCTATTTAAATAGGGTGGGTGAAAATCTGCAGAAGACCATCATCAAATCTCTAAAGAACATTTTGGAATCTGCAGACATGGGCATCCTTAACTGTCGGTGTTTGTCGAGGTTCATCATATTTCTGGCGTTTTTAGTGCACGCGATTTAAGTTTGAACAATTTCAATTTATTAATCTTGACAGAACGGATCAAATCGGAATAATAGAACCTGTCGGTGTTTGTCGAGGTTCATCATATTTCTGGCGTTTTTAGTGCACGCGATTTAAGTTTGAACAATTTCAATTTATTAATCTTGATAGAACGGATCAAATCGGAATAATAGAAGAGTTTTATTTGATTTTATCACAAACTATATTGATAAAAATGGGGATTTTGGGCTGTCGATGCTCTTCCAAATTTTTCATGGTTCTGGCATTCCTGTTCCACGTAATGCTGCAATATTAGAGGCCCGAAATTGGATCTAAATCAGACCTAGTGGAAGATCTAAATCTAAATCAACTAGTTTTAAATCTAAATCAACCAGTTTTTAGTCTAAATCAACTAGTTTTTTCAATCTAAATCAACTTGTTTTAAATCTAAATCAACTTGTTTTAAATCTAAATTTACTATTTTTTAATCTAAATTAAATTTATCGTTCTGGCATTCCTGTTCCACGTAATGCTGCAATATTAGAGGCCCGAAATTGGATCTAAATCAGACCTAGTGGAAGATCTAAATCAACTAGTTTTTAGTCTAAATTAACTAGTTTTAAATCTAAATCAACTAGTTTTTAGTCTAAATCAACTAGTTTTTTAATCTAAATCAACTTGTTTTAAATCTAAATTTACTATTTTTTAATCTAAATTAAATTCAAACGTGTAAATTTCCACAATGCAACTGTTCAAGTGTAAATGTGTGCCCAAGTTTTTCCTAATCGTAGCTTTTCTACTGCACGTGTGCAACCTTTGAATCGAAAACCACTCTGATAAAATCGGTCCTCCTGAAATCAGCTGATTTTTATCCTAATAACTTCGTTTTTCCTAAAATAAGTTCGTTTTTACAATGAAGAATTCCGACGAATCTTGATTTTCCGCGGAAAAAAATCGCACAAAACCCGAGACATTTTGCAACCATTGGAAGAATGATAAGTTTTCTACTGCACGTGTGCAACCTTTGAATCGAAAACCACTCTGATAAAATCGGTCCTCCTGAAATCAGCTGATTTTTATCCTAATAAGTTCGTTTTTCCTAAAATAAGTTCGGTTTTACAATGAAGAATTCCGACGAATCTTGATTTTCCGCGGAAAAAAATCGCACAAAACCCGATACATTTTGCAACCATTGGAAGAATGATAAAATGGCAATGCGTTTCGAGACTGTTGATATTCATCGCGTTTCTGTGTAAAATCTATTAAGCCGAACTGAAAACCAAAGCCGGCAGGGCTTGCGACAAAAAAGTGTCACACACCTAGTGTTGCAAAAGTGTCACACCCCTATAAAAATAAAATCAAAAGTCCCTTTCCCTCGACGCGATCTTCTCTCGGCCGCCCCACAATAATAGTAGTAGCCTACTGCTGGAGTAAAGGGACTTTTCAGTCCTAGGCGAGCAGTATAAATAAGCACTATTATTATTATTACCACAACCTAATCCTTAACAGATAGAGTTCGTTCTCGGAAAGGCTGGCTTTCTCCTATCCTGTCTTTCTTCTCTCTTCGATTTCGGGACGATGAGACCATAGCAGTTACAGTTCCCTCTGTCACACCTCTTAAAAAAAAAGCTTCAGTGCAGGTTGAGAACCAGTATTTTGTTCCTAACTATGGTTGTTAAGGTGTGTCCAAACCGGGCGTCGATCGACGAGGTGAATCTATGTTGAGGCAGTGTGGACGGTTCAGTCTGCATCGATCGACGGTCGTTCGACTCTGTGTGGACACACCTTCAGAACTAGCTTCGTTTTGATTTTAGAACAAAGAACCTCTCCATCCACAAGCGTCTGCTGGAATTCGGCATAGACTCCCGTGGTCGAACCTTAACCTGGCCGCGGATCAAACTCATGCCGGAAATGTCCTTATTGAATGATTCTGAGAGTTGCGGCGGACCGCAGACGCTATTTGACGATCCGGAAATGAACGCGTATGAAGAGCAAAAACGCAGGAAGTGGGAGGAGGAGTACTTGCGTAAGTTCATATGAAACTGTACCGGACATTTGTACCAAGTTGAATGACTACTTGCGTTAGCTCATGAAATACAGTAGTTCTTAAAAACGCAGTGCGATCCGGAAATGAACGCGTATGAAGAGCAAAAACGCAGGAAGTGGGAGGAGGAGTACTTGCGTAAGTTCATATGAAACTGTACCGGAAATGTGTACCAAGTTGAATGACTACTTGCGTTAGCTCATGAAATACAGTAGTTCTTAAAAACGCAGTCAGAGGAGGACTACTTGCGTAAGTAGGTGAAATTGTTCCGGAAATTTGTTCCAAGTTGACAGAGTACTTGCGATCTGAAGCTTCTCGGAACGATACTGGCTTTCTCCTATCTTGTCCTCCTTCCCTCTTAGATTTCGGGTCGATAAGACCCCCGTTGTAACAGTTCCCTCTATACAACCCCTTTTTTTTTTAAAAAAAAAGCCTTTAAGTTCCCAACACCACACGATTGGACAATTCCACAGGGCGTCGCAAAGCAGAGGAAAAGGGCAATCCTGATTTTCGATCTGAAGCTTCTCGGAACGATACTGGCTTTCTCCTATCTTGTCCTCCTTCCCTCTTAGATTTCGGGTCGATAAGACCCCCGTTGTTACAGTTCCCTCTATCCAACCCCTTTTTAAAAAAACCCTTCAAGTTCCTAACACCACACGATTGGACAATTCCACAGGGCGTCGCAAAGCAGGTTATAATAGTTATGACAAATATGATGATGACTTGATGCTCATCAATATGTATGGTACCAACACCAAGAAGTATAAACTCTATACTACCCCTCCGACTGTAGTCACATGGTTTCCATTCCTAGATGTATAAAGCCAAGGAGAAATGAACCAATAGGAAATTCTGAGAACATCGGCAGGGCTTGCGACAAAAAAGTGTCACACACCTAGTGTTGCAAAAGTGTCACACCCCTATAAAAATAAAATCAAAAGTCCCTTTCCCACGACGCGATCTTCTCTCGGCCGCCAAAAAAAGTCAAATTCGCCGCCATTGATTTCCTCCGGGACCAGGCGGTTCAGAGCCGCCAAAACTACCGCAAGCTCGCCTTCATTCAAGGCCGGGCGGTCAGCGTTGACCGCCATCGGCGCCCCTGCTCCTCTATGATAATGCGGGGGTTGGTCTGTCTGGCGGTTATATTGGTGGGAGTGCTGGTGTTCTCCTACGCGCAGCAGACGAAGAAGAAAAGGGTCATTCCCGACGAGTTTACGATTGAAATTGGCGATGTGCCCCGATGTAAGTGTTCTCCCTTTAATTCACTTCCCAACCTTATTGGGGGTCTTTCTCAACCCTGGATACCCTCCTGGCTAATTAAATCCTCTTCCGTTCTTCATTCCTTTCATTTGATTTGAATCTGTAGGTATATTCATTGAACTTAAGATTTGAATGAATAATACACAATTATTACTATTACCTACTATTTCTCTGAAGTCTTCTTCAACCGAATGTCTTTCTCAACCCAGATTTAAGTATTACAATAAGTCACGTGAGCTCATGGGGTATCAGCAAGATGTGGTTCAAAGTTCTCCCATAATTTATTAGGTGATTTCATTAATGATAGCCACTTTGGCCTCATATCATTGGTAAAGGTAGGGCAATCGGCTTTAATAAACGCCCTTGGTCACTGCGACTTGGTTAGATCTTTTGTGACATTGGCCTCATATCACATGAGCTTCAAATTAAATTGATCCCAAGGGCAAGGTAAACCTAGACCCTTGACCCTTTCAAGCTCTGCTTATACGGGTGGGTATACCATTTATAAAAGCAAGCTCGCCTTCATTCAAGGCCGGGCGGTCAGCGTTGACCGCCATCGGCGCCCCTGCTCCTCTATGATAATGCGGGGGTTGGTCTGCCTGGCGGTTATATTGGTGGGGTTGCTAGTGTTCTCCTACGCGCAGCAGACGAAGAAGAAGAGGGTCATTCCCGACGAGTTTACGATTGAAATTGGCGATGTGCCCCGATGTAAGTGTTCTTCCTTTAATTCACTTCCCAACCTTATTAATAATAATAATAGACTCTTGAGTGGAAGGTAACCACTAGGTGAGGTTAACGCCGGAGGCGTTCTCTACCACCTAACCCTTAGAGCTCCATTACTATGTAATCAAAATCTCAAATAAATGAGGATAAAATTCCATGCCTCGGCTGGGATCGAACCCACGCCCTCCTGTTTACCAGGCGAGCGTCTTGACCACTACGCTACCGAGGCAGGTAGTCTTTCCTAACCCTCGATACCCTCCTGGCTAATTAATTCCTCTTCCGTGGTGGTGCAGTTGTTAACGCGTTGGACTTTGGATCTGGAGGTTGGTGGTTCGAGTCCAAGTCATGTCATGAAATTTATCTAGGTGAAATAATCGGGGAACGATGTTTGTGACAAGCATTTAAATATGCTTAACACAATTAAAATTCCTTTTTTTTTTTATTCCTCTTCCGTTCTTCATTCCTTTCCTTTGATTTGAATCTGTAGGTATATTCATTGAATTTAAGATTTGAATGAATTACACACAATTATTACTAGGTATTACTATTTCTCTGAAGTCTTCTTCAACCGAATGTCTTTCTCAATCCAGATTCAAGTATTACAATAATAAACACGCTTGTCTCCTTTCTGTTCTCATTTGCTAGATATTGTCTGTGGATCGCCCAGATCCTCGAGCTCAGTTAGGAATCAGCTGAACTCCATCCACAACAAGCCCACTCTGAGGTTTAGGTGTGGGGGCAACAGCCCCAAATGTAAATGTAAATGCAGTTTCTTTGTGTTATTATGTCACAACTTTGGTGCTCACTGCAACATTGTAGGCTTTTCCCAATTACAATAAGTCATGTGAGCTCATGGGGTATCAGCAAGATGTGGTTCAAAGTTCTCCCATAATTTATTAGGTGATTTCATTAATGATTGCCACTTTGGCCTCATATCATTGGTAAAGGTAGGGCCATCGGCTTTAATAAACGCCCTTGGTCACTGCGACCTGGTTAGATCTTTTGTGACATTGGCCTCATGTCACGTGCGCTTCAAATTAAATTGATCCCAAGGGCAAGGTAAACCTAGACCCTTGACAAATGGAGTGCGTCTGAAGGCATGTGATGTATTCCAAAGTGACGATGATAGCATTGTGTTTCTATGTTTAGTTTGTTCGTATGAAATAGCTACAGGACCGACTTTCTTTTCACGCCCCGTGCATTTTATGGCCCGTCCATTTCAGGGATGTACCGTCACGCCTACAACGTTTCCATCAACGGTCGCCTCCTCACCGATACGGAACGCGTACCATCGGTGTTGCATTTCAACCGCACAATGTTACCAGCGGATCTCTACGAGCAAGTGTATCTGCAGACGCGCATCATGCCGAAACCACAAAAACCGAAACCGGACCGAATCGATCCGCTGAACTTAACGTTCGACGAACGACGGTGGATTGAGTGGGATGAGTTGTTTGGTACAGAACGCCCGTACGCTTGGATTCAGAGAGGTGAGTTAGCTTGGAGCTTAGTTAGCTTGGAGGGTGGCTTGTAAGCGACGACGTAGCGGGTTCGATTCCCGCAGATTTTATTCTAAAGGTTCATTTTCGGAACAGCTGGCTTTGTCGATTATAACTTTAGAACAGTTTAGGTTTCGGCAAAACCTGAACTTAACGTTCGACGAACGACGGTGGATTGAGTGGGATGAGTTGTTTGGTACAGAGCGCCCGTACGCTTGGATTCAGAGAGGTGGGTTTGAAAGCTTAGTTAGCTTGGAGGGTGGCTTGTAAGCGACGAAGTAGCGGGTTCGATTCCCGCAGATTTTATCCTAAAGGTTCATTTTCGGAATAGCTGGCTTTGTCGATTATAACTCGAGAACAGTTTAGGTTTCGGTAAAACTTTTATTGCACGTCTAGTCTAGGACATATACATATGTAGGTATTATGCCCGCCAATCACACTCAGGTCGTCTGACACACCTAGCTTTTTCTACCATAAGGCGGTCTGTCAGGTCTGTGAGACCGCATTAAGAACATTTCTACCAAATTTCAGCGTTCAAGGTTTTGGGGTTCTGGAGATAGAGTGATCAGTTTGTGAATGCCTGAATGAATCTCTCTTTTACTCAATAGTAAAGATTTCGAATGAGAGTAGCTTCCGTGGCCGAGTGGGTATCACACGAGGCTTGTACGTGGGAGGTCCCAGGTTCAATTCCCGGCAGGGTCGAACTTTTTTCGGCTCGATTAGAGTAGCCTCACGAGGCAGAGTGCACCCCGAAAGGCAGAGTGCACCTCTGTGCTTGAAATTCCGGGTTCACTCAGCCTCGTGAGGACAATTGAGTAGCTACTTTAATCAAGTAGTGACCAGTGGTTGCATTACCACTGTAAAAATATTATATAAATATGGAAATTGATTGCAAAAGAAAAGGAGGCACTTAGTAATGCTGTGATATACCCAAAATTGTGAAAAAGCTCTGCTTTACCACAAATGATTTGAGATTGATTTCATTTTCCTCACGAGGCTGAGTGGGCCCCGCAACAGCCAGTCACGGTATCAATCATTTGCATCATACAAATTTCTTGACCCCGCCGGAAATCGAACCCAGGTCTCCCGCATGCAAGGCGAGCGCAGTGACCACTACGCCATGGGAGCTGACAAAACTATTATTGCACGTCTAGTCTAGGACATATACATATGTAGGTATTATTCCTGCCACTCACACTCAGGTCGTCTGACACACCTAGCTTTTTCTGCCATAAGGCGGTCTGTCAGGTCTGTGAGACCGCATTAAGAACAAATTTCTACCAAATTTCAACGTTCAAGGTGTTGGGGTTCTGGAGATAGAGTGATCAGTTTGTGAATGCCTGAATGAATCTCTCTTTTATTCAATAGTAAAGATTTCGAATGAGACTAGCTTCCGTGGTCGAGTGGGTATCACACTAGGCTTGTACGTGGGAGGTCCCGGGTTCGATCCCCGGCAGGGTCGAACTTTTTTCGGCTCTGTGCTTGAAATTCCGGGTTCACTCAGCCTCGTGAGGACAATTGAGTAGCTACTTTAATCAAGTAGTGACCAGTGGTTGCATTACCATTGTAAAAATATTATATAAATATGGAAATTGATTGCAAAAGAAAAGGAGGCACTTAATAGTAATGCTGTGATATACCCAAAAATTGTGAAAAAGCTCTGCTTTACCACATATGATTTGAGATTGATTGATTGATAAACAAAGAATTTGAGATTTATTTTGATTATTATCTTGTCTGTTTACAGGGTGGAACTACACGTGTGAAGTTTGTCAGAAGCAGTTCGCGGTGGATAGTGACTACTATCTTCACCTGTCCATGCATTACGTCACTAACTATTCCGCCACACCCATTAGGAACTACACGTGTGAAGTTTGTCAGAAGCAGTTCGCGGTGGATAGTGACTACTATCTTCACCTGTCCATGCATTACGTCACTAACTACTCTGCCACGCCTATTATGAATTGGAGTATCATCGATCAGCAGGATCGGGATTATAAGAATAAGTGCCAGAGTTATTGGATCGACTACTGGCTGAAAGTGTCTAAAGGTTAGTATATTACTATCTTCACTTGTCCATGCATTGAGAGGCATACTACATGATGGGCATGCTACGACACAGACGCAGGTGTCTAATGTAGCAGTTGTTTCATTGCCCCGAAATGAAAACGGCGGTGAAACACTCATCTTAAGTGCCAGACTTATTGGGTCGAATGAGTCTAAAGGTGGATATAATCGTCACAGACAATTCATAAGTTCAATATGGACCTCGACTTTTACCTAAATTCCCTTTGTTGACCTGATTTTTAGAGGACATCCACCCTCAATGGGACACTAGGGGCCCTATTCGGTCCACACCAGTGATTCTGGAATACCTAAGTGTAAAGGTGTGTCCTTTAATAGTCGACCGGCCATCGATCGACTGACACGTCCAGTCTTCCTCGACAACCAGTTGTTTCATTGCCCCGAAATGAAAACGGCGGTGAAACACTCATCTTAAGTGCCAGACTTATTGGGTCGAATGAGTCTAAAGGTGGGTATAATCGTCACAGACAATTCATAAGTTCAATATGGACCTCGACTTTTACCTGAATTCCCTTTATTGGACCTGATTTTTAGAGGACATCGACCCTCAATGGGACACTAGGGGCCCTATTCGGTCCACCCCAGTGATTCTAGAATACCTAAGTGTAAAGGTGTGTCCTTTAATAGTCGACCGGCCATCGATCGACTGACACGTCCACTCTCACCCCAGTGATTCTGGAATACCTAAGTGTAAAGGTGTGTCCTTTAATAGTCGACCGGCCATCGATCGACTGACACGTCCACTCTTCCTCGACAACATAGATTCACCTAGACTATGTTCGGACACATCTTATTATTATATTATAATTTTATTTTTATTTTAATTTTTAGGGCTGATTCACCCCGAATATGACACGGACGTGATAACGACCACCCCACATATTCTGGAGCAGCCCATCATTTGCTACATCTGTAATGCTACTATCACCAATAGCTCCCATTATGAGCCTCACATGGACGCCCATAGAGAATGGGAAGAGTGGAAGTATGGGAACCTGACTGCCAAGTAAGTGGGGGGAACGGCTGGTCCCGGGTTCGATTCCCAGAGGAGCCAACGGTAGTTTTTTTTAAGTAGAAACACACTACTATCACGTTACATAAGCTCACGTGAATTAATAGTAGTGTAGCTGTCTTGAATGAGATTACGTACAATACTATTAGAAAGCTTTGAACTACATCTCTCTTACTCCCCATGAGTTCACGTGAGGTGTTATACATGCATAACCATAGAATTAAGATTTAGTCCCTAGTTATGAGCAATTATGACACTTCAGACAGCTTCCATTGCAAACATTTCAGCCAGGTTAACTTGGTTGGTAGCACGTCTGCCTTGTAAGCGCTAGGCCACGGGTTCGATTCCTGCCTGGGGCGGATTTTATCCTGAACGGATAATGCTCGTTCTCGGAACTTGCTGGCTTTCTCCTCTCCTGTTTTCCTTCTCTCTTTGATTTCGGGACGATAAGACCTTAGCAGTTACACAGTTACAGTTCCCTCTATCAAACCTCTTCCTGTCTTCTCTCTTCGATTTCGGTACGATAGGTAAGATCTTAGCAGTTACAGTTCCCTCAAACCTCTTAAAATATAAAATCCTCATCCTCAGGTATGCGCGGCCGACCAAGACCTTCGAGGACATCCAATATCGGAAGCTGTACGTGGCAGATTCTCTCAACACTCAGGAAGAAGACGAATATGCAGAGGCCCAGAGGATTGTGAAAGAGGCCAGCCACTTCTTGAACACCGATGAGCTCATGGACAGGTGAGTTGGCCCGATTACTCCAGAACATGGTAGTCCAGAACTTAACTCCATAGACAAAAAGCCCAATCCGAGGCTTAGGTGTGGAAGAGTGGAAGTATGGGAACCTGACTGCCAAGTAAGTGGGGGGGAACGGCTGGTCCCGGGTTCGATTCCCAGAGGAGACAACGGTAGTTTTTTTTTAAGTAGAAACACACTACTATCACCTTACGTAAGCTCACGTGAATAAATAGTAGTGTAGCTGTCTTGAATGAGATTACGTACAATACTATTAGAAAGCTTTGAACTACATCTCTCTCACTCCCCGTGAGCTCACGCGACGTGTTCTACATGCATAACCATAGAATTAAGATTTAGTCTTAGTTATGAGCAATTATGACACTTCAGACAGCTTCCATTGCAAACATTTCAGCCAGGTTAACTTGGTTGGTAGCACGTCTGCCTTGTAAGCGCTAGGCCACGGGTTCGATTCCTGCCTGGGGCGGATTTTATCCTGAACGGATAATGCCCGTTCTCGGAACTGGCTGGCTTTCTCCTATCCTGTTTTCCTTCTCTCTTTGATTTCGGGACGATAAGACCTTAGCAGCTACAGTTCCCTCTATCAAACCTCTTTTGACACTTCAGACAGCTTCCATTGCAAACATTTCAGCCAGGTTAACTTGGTTGGTAGCACGTCTGCCTTGTAAGCGCTAGGCCACGGGCTCGATTCCTGCCTGGGGCGGATTTTATCCTGAACGGATAATGCTCGTTCTCGGAACTGGCTGGCTTTCTCCTATCCTGTTTTCCTTCTCTCTTTGATTTCGGGACGATAAGACCGTAGCAGCTACAGTTCCCTCTATCAAACCTCTTTGAAAAAAATCCTCTTCAAATTTCCTCAGGTATGCGCGGCCGACCAAGACCTTCGAGGACATCCAATATCGGAAGCTGTACGTGGCAGATTCTCTCAACACTCAGGAAGAAGACGAATATGCAGAGGCCCAGAGGATTGTGAAAGAGGCCAGCCACTTCTTGAACACCGACGAGCTTATGGACAGGTGAGTTGGCCCGATTACTCCAGAACATGGTAGTCCAGAACTTAACTCCATACACAAAAAGCCTAATCAGAGGCTTTGGTGTAGGGGCAAACAGTTCAGGATGGGTTAAATGGGTTAAGCTTCTACGAATCTACATGGTAGGTGGTCAATTTTTCGGGCCCAGAATTTGGGATCCCTCATAGGTCCGATCAATTTCAAGGAGCAAATGCCTTGTAAGCGCTAGGTTGTTTCCTGTCCGGGGCGAACTTAAGAGTAAGGTTATGGTTATATTCTGGGTTAATCTAGGTTTGAATTATTATTATTTTTTTTTATTTTTTTCGCTTAACCTGGTATATAACCGCCTCGGTGGTGTAGTGGTCAAGGCGCTCGCCTGGTAAACAGGAGGGCGTGGGTTCAATCCCAGCCGAGGTATGGAATTTTATCCTCATATAATTTGAGAATTTGACCACAATAATAGTAGTAGCCTACTGCTGGAGTAAAGGGACTTTTCAGTCCTATGCGAGCAGTATAAATAAGCACTATTATTACTATTACTTTGTCACCCCGGGGGTTAGAGCTTTGATAGAGGGAACTGTAACTGCTAAGGTCTTATCGTCCCGAAAGCGAAGGTTTGATAGAGGAATACGTAGGTCAATAGAGGGATCTTCATTTGAGGGATTTTCATTTATTTTACTTCTAATTTACCTATCAATAAAATAAAAGTTTAAAAGTTCATTTAATATACCCATAAATTTAATCAAAATCTGATAAATGGACAGTTACGGCAACACCACACGATTGGACAATTCCACAGGGCGTCGCAAAGCACAGGAAAAGGGCAATCCTGATTTCGCCACCTACTCGATAGAATCGAACGAAACGGCAATAGAGCGGCGCCGTCTGAACATCACCCGTCGGAGGCGAAAGTACACGCCCAAACTGATCTACATTCGTCGCAAGAGGCGGGACGTCGAGGTGACGACGAGAAAACACAAGAGTACGACGGATATCAAGTGTAAACTTATAGGTAAGAAATCGTGTTAAGGTACCTACCTATTTTATAGGTAACTTGTAAAGGTATGGTATAGGATAGGACAGTGTAGGTATAGGTAAAAAATCGCCGCGCGCCGATGGTGGATTTGTCTATTTTAAACATATTTATTTATTACTAGCCGAAATCCTTAAGGCATGGTCGTTCCTATCACTCATCCATTTAATGGTCTTACTCGGCGTAGCTTAACAAAAACGAACCGGAAAATACCCTATAACCTTCACAGGAGTGCAAGCAATAAGTTGACAAAGTTTCATAGCAATCGGATGAGCGGTTTGGCTAGGCATAAAGTTCGAACAAACACACACACAAACAAACATTCATTTTTATATATTAGATTTACTAGTGGTTTACTAGCAGCGATCCAAGTTGCAGAAAACTGGAAGAGGAGTATCTGACACGGTCATTGGTTAAAGTGAACAGTGGATACGCAAATTAAGTAAGTGGATAACCCGTCCTTTGTACGGGATCAGTGCGGAATAACTTTGAAGTGCTGTCCTAAAGTATGGGTTAAGGTACTAAGGCCTGACAGGCGGACCTGATCAGGTGTACCTGTCAGGTCTACCTGATAGTGAGTGGCTGTCTTAAGAATCTGTATTAAGGGAGAAGAGACATTTGTGACTACCTTGCTCAACACAGTTAAAATTCTTTTCTTTTAATGTGTGTAAAAAAATTTAACCTGTCCAAAGGTGTGTCCATACATAGTCGACCAGCCGTCGATCGATGTCGACTGAACCGTCCACACTGCCTCGACAACATAGATTTATCTCGGTCAACGGGCGGTCGACCATCTTTGTACACACCTTAACAGCCTTCCTCATTTCCAGGTAAGATGAAACTAAGGCGCGCCAACAAGAACAAGCGAAAGACCAAGGAGCAAGTGTATAAGCAACAGCTGCAGAAGATCATCCAGAAAGCTAAGGCGTACCTCCTTAAGTTTAACAAGACGCACTATCCCACTACTCAGAGTATCTATGAAAAGGTTCAGATCTATAAGGTCAAGGAGAAGTTTAAGAGACTGAACTGGTTCCTTCATGGATTGGATAACTATACGGGTAAGGGTAGCGCGTCTGCCTTGTAAGCACTAGGTTGTTGGTTTGATTCCCGCTTTTTTTTAAATGTTTTATTTTCTTTATTTAATAATATCAAGTAAATACAAAAACAAGAGGATCTCTCCTAAGCCAACAATTCTTCTAAGAAGGATATATTATTACCTATTACAAAAGATAATTTGGGGCGGATTTTATCCTGAACGCATAATGTTCACTTTCGGAACGGCCTGGCTTCCTCCTCTCCTCTCTTCCTTCTCCCTTCGCTTTCGGGACGATTCCATTTGTTTCCTTCCAAGCAAACTTTGTCTTTCCGAGTTCAAATGGGTTTTTTCTTCTTTTTTCAATCATTTTGACTAAAATTAAAAAAAAAAGAAAAAAATGCTTCAATTCCTTCAATAATTAACCCAATCTGTCCCCAGTGCCCCCCGACATCGACATCGATATGATCACCAACACTCCGTACACCACAGTACGGCCCCTGTTCTACAAACGGGTTGAAAAGCGCGACCTCTACATGCGGCAATTTATGGACTTCAAGCGCCACAAGCGGCATATTGATGAACTAAAGACTCTGATCCATGAGGCGGACGAAATCAATCAGGAAATGCAAGCTGAAGACGACGCCAATGTGGAAGGTAAACGCTAAGTCTGTCTGGATAAGGGACGTTAAACAGAGACTAGACTAGTGTCTAGCTGTGGGACTATAAACAGGGAGGAGAACAGCTAACCCTAACCAGCCTAGCTAGCTGGCAGTTCTTCAAAGGGTTCTCTCTGCTTTTAAAGAATAAGTACAAGTCCTTACGATGCGATGGTTGACTGCAGTTCAGGACAGTCAAAGGATTTCTCATTTCCCAATACTCTTGTAGCTTGTAGGTAAATAAGATCATTGTGTTTCTTTGTTTCAGACAAAAGAAAGAAAAGACACGTCAACTTCGAAGACATAAATCTGCAAGAAATCGAAAACGCGCTGAAACCACTCGCTACAGAAACAGCAGGGACGAAAATTGATCAAAACAACGAAGAGACTATTGTGAACGAAAAGAAAAACCTGGACGATCAAAAAGCCAACTATAAGAGACTCCTGTTCAAACGAGAAGTCCACGAAAATCTGTTGAACGAACACATAGTGGGCAACGCAAACCCGAAAAATCCTTTCGGCCGAAACGAGATGAAAGAGTTGGAAGAAACCAAAGTGAAACTGATGAAGAAAAGAGACTTGGCCGAGAAAACATCGATCGAAGATTACGCAAAGCCAAAGAAGGAAAGTGTCGAATTTGATGCTTCCGAAGGTAAGCGTAATAGGAGAAATGTTGATAATGTGCATGCAATAGAGGCCAACCTTGAAAGTGATTTGAACTTCATCAAGAAGACATTCAACACTATTGTCAAAGCGAACAAAGAACATAGAAACAAAAGACAAGTTGACGCCGAACAGTGTGAGTTCTACAAAAACTTACTCGATGAAAAGAACGCGGTAGATGAGGAAGAACTAAAGATGATCAGAGACGCGAAACAATCTATTGAGAAAGGCAAAGAAGCTGCTAGCAACGAAAGAAAAGAAGCTGCTATGCAACCAAAAGGTGCAGACCAAGGCGAGAGCAACATGGAAAGAGTTCTACAAAAACTTACTCGATGAAAAGAACGCGGTAGATGAGGAAGAACTAAAGATGATCAGAGACGCGAAACAATCTATTGAGAGAGGCAAAGAAGCTGCTATGCAACCAAAAGGTGCAGACCAAGGCGAGAGCAACATTGAAGTTCAGCATTTCAATCACCAACCAAATGGAAAGGAAGCCTTTTTATTGAAGAAAATCCAAAATAATCCAATGCCAAACAGACACAAAAGGAGACGCGAAGCAATCTATTGAGAAAGGCAAAGAAGCTGCTAGGAACGAAAGAAACAAAGAAGCTGCTATGCAACCAAAAGGTGCAGAACAAGGCGAGAGCAACATTGAAGTTCAGCATTTCAATCACCAACCAAACGGAAAGGAAGCCTTTTTATTGAAGAAAATCCAAAATAATCCAATGCCAAACAGACACAAAAAAGTTGAAAGATCACTCAACAATATCCGAAATAAAAGAAGCCCCCATGTTCACGGCCCTGATGAACATAGATGTCACCAAATCAATTTGAAACGAATGAAGAGGGAGCCAAGATTCCGAAAGGATCGACTTCCGACAAAGAAGAAGAGACGAACCACGTGTCCATTTTTCGCTCGGACCAGATACATGTATAACTGTACAGTTTGTAACATTATATACTCGTTGGAAGGTAGGGAGATTTTGTTTATATGTCTTCTAGTAAGGATAGGTACAACTGTATTTTATTATGTGACATTTTTTTTTTCTTTTTTTTTTAGTCATCATACGAAATTTCTCATTGAACTAGTTTGGACGTAATGGAGCCACCACAGTCCCGCTGTCAGTCCAAACTAGTCTAAAGAGAAATTTCGTATGACGACTAGAAAAAAAGTCACATAGTAAAATACCTGCGGCTTACCCTAACAGGTAACATTATATACTCGTTGGAAGGTAGGGAGATTTTGTTTATATGTCTTCTAGTAAGGATAGGTACAACTGTATTTTATTATGTGACTTTTTTTTTTTAATCATCATACGAAATTTCTCACTGGACTAGTTTGGACGTAATGGAGCCACCACAGTCCCGCTGTCAGTCCAAACTAGTCCAAAGAGAAATTTCGTACGACCACTAGAAAAAAAGGCACGTAGTAAAATACCTACGGCTTACCCTAAAAACATCGATAGTTAGGAAATCGTAGGTTTCCCTTATTGTTGGGAGAATGGTTGGCACATCTTTGGGAAAGACAGAGCGCCAACCCAAACATTTTGCAACCACCACCAAAATATAACGTAAGGCCAACATTTACCCAAACTCACAGTAAAAAGAGGAATATTCCATTTGGCACTGTTTAAGTTTATGATTATTTCGGGAGGACAAAAAGACATGCGTTCCTTGGATATTAGAAACATGGAAACTCTTGGAGGACTCCATATTATGGGCTATGGGCTTACTTCCTTTATAGTGAGTTCTAACCTTAAAAAGATCGCCAACCATTCCCCGCAAGGAATATAGGTATATTAATAACATATCGTGTGGTCCATTGTTGGCCAGGATTTTAAAACTTCTGTTTTGTTTCGTTTCTTCTGTTTGTTATGGCCAATCAGTTGAATTTTGTGTAATCAGTTTTTTAGATATACCCATTTCGTCTACGAATTTTTTGATGATGAATTTTATAGCTAAATTCCTTTTTCTATTCTATTTCTGTTCTTTTCTTCCAGGCGCGCTTGCCCAGCACAACTACAAGAAGCACAACGGATCTGCCCTAATCGTGTCTTACGATACGAAGGATATTGAGGATGAATATTATTCCTGGGATTACGAGAATATTCCTAAGAACGATACTGTGGAAACGACGCGCGAGAAATGGGAGAAGCGGTGTCTCGTGCCGAACCAGAAACGACATCGGTACTTGAACAAAGGTGAGACAAGACATAGCAACGAGTGTCCACGATAAAGTAAGTCGAATTGAGACTACTAACCCAGATTCAGACCAGCTGATTCCCACTTAGACATCCTTGAAAAGTCTTGATCATTTCTAAGACCATCTCTCACTATCAGGCAGACCTGACGGGTACATCTGATTAGGTCCGCTTGTTAGGTCTACCTGATGGTGTGTGTGCTCATCAGGTAGACCTGACAGGTACTGATGAGGTCCGCCTGACAGGTACTGACTAGTGAGTGGATAGCCTAATACTATAAAGGTCGGTTTATCGTCTCTCCCTATTTCAGGTTGCACGCCCAAGTATCGCCATAATCAGGGTGGTGCTGACGGCGGTGAGGGTGGTGAACAGGATAATCTGCTGCGTCGCAAACGTGCCGTCGACGATGATGAAGAGCAAAACGTCTTCGATCAGGAACGCAATGTCGTCAATGAGCTATTTCAGGTTGCACGCCCAAGTATCGCCATAATCAGGGTGGTGCTGACGGCGGTGAGGGTGGTGAACAGGATAATCTGCTGCGTCGTAAACGTGCCGTCGACGAAGATGAAGAGCAAAACGTCTTCGATCAGGAACGCAATGTCATCGATGACGAACTTACCGTTAAGCGTATACAAAAACGTAACGTCCAAGATCCTGAAGAATTTGAGGAACGAAACCTTAAGCGCGTGCAAAAGCGCAATGTAAACGACGTTCAAGAGCCCAATGTCGTCGATAAGCGCGTGCAAAAAAGCAACGTCCACGGTCCGATACGTCGTCGGCGCGGTGTTATGGACGTTCGTGGACGACGTAGCGTCGTCGATCAGATCATTCGGGACAAGGGGATCCGTATTGAAGACTCGGAGGGGAATCCGATCACCCTGTCTCCGTTCATTAAGCAGCAGCTGGAAGGGCGATGTGGTAAGACAGACAAAGATATACAGGGTGTATCACAAAGCTATGTCAAGCCGAAAATGGCGAATAGTACAGGTCAAGGGCTACAAAGAGTTCCCCGGTCACATTTCCAAAATTCACAGGAAAACGCTAGGCTTTTCTTCAACGAAAATCCCCAGGAACACCTACGCGATTTTGTCTTTTTATCAGGTACCTCAACCTTGCTCCAAACTTTTGAGTAAGGTACAAAATCAGTACAAGCTAGAAGAAAACCAATTAGATGTGTAGATAGAAGACAATATTAGGTACTTCTCTTTTAAGACCAATTTAATTTTTAAAAGTTAAGGTCTGTTCACACTATTACACACCGCAGTAATTTTGAGGTTTTTCTGAATTTGAGTGACTTTGTGATACACCCTGTATAGGTCTTCTTCTTCTTTTCCTCGACTTTTTCCCGTGTTCAAACAAGGTCGGCGTTTTTCGTCAGCCTCTCAGTCAGCCCTGGGGTTTTTTGCCCATGGTCTGTGCGTGTGTTTGTGTGTGATACGTACGTATGCTCTTTGTTTCCGGTTTCGTAGATCACCTGGCCAAAAGCATCTCGCTTAGAAAAACCGAAGAGATTTCGAGTATGAGTGGAGATAAAAAAGGGACCCCGTATCATTTTAACGAAACCATGCTGGAGTATATAGCAAATCTTGACACGAATGAAACACTCGCGGAAGCTATAGAACAGAGTAAGTGTTTCGGTGCAACACTAGTAAGTGTTTCAGTGCAATACTGTAACTTCATTTTAATACCTGCGCGCCTCCCGGCACACTAGATTTCAAAGAATTGATTAATTTTGATCGGCTTTACGCGCGCGCTTGTCTCACCGAATTACGAATGAAACACTCGCGGAAGCTATAGAACAGAGTAAGTGTTTCGGTGCAACACTAGTAAGTGTTTCAGTGCAATACTGTAACTTCACTTTAATACCTGCGCGCCTCCCGGCACACTAGATTTCAAAGATTTGATTATTTTGATCGGCTTTACGCGCGCGCTTGTCTCACCGAATCGACATGTCTCTGTTTCAGAAGCGCGCCGGGAAGGCAGGATCAAGCGCGACGTGGTGATATCAGAGCTGACGGATGAACTGGATTCCGTGGTTCGAGACCCGAACCGAAAATATCAATGGACCAATGACAAGAGCTGGGAGTGGCGGATCAAGAACGTGAACATCCGCGACCTCATGTACAGGATCATGGAGAAACGTGAGTATCAAATCAACTCATGAATCTTTGAGGTAAAGCAGAGAGCTTTTTCACAACTTTATGGGAATCACAGTATCACAAGTTACAAGTCTTTCATCTACTCAATCATCATAGTTAAGTATTTATCAGCGCTCGTTCGTTTGACTTGTAATGCCACCCCTGGTAGCTACTCGATTAAAGTAGTTGCTCTCTTGTCCTCACGAGGCTGAGTGCACCCCGAACTCCACAGAGCCGAAAAAACTTCGGCACCGCCGTTAATTGAACCCAGGACCTCCGGAGTGCAAACCCAGTGTGATACCCACTCGGCCATGGAGGCTACTCCTCGAGAAACGTAAGTACTTTGCTAGGTATACCAATTCTGCATACAGTTATAAGCACATTAAACAGGCCCGCCACACACGGTGAGTTTTATCGCATGCGTTGATCGCATCAGTCCATCGCTCGCGATAGAACTCATCGTGAGTTGGAAATTTCTATCCAATAAGTTCGATTGATCTGATGGAAATATTTTTTCAATATTTTGAAACTTCAAATAATTACAGGTATGCTCACGACAAGTACACCACAATGTATGGCTATCTTATAATTACAGGTAGGTATTCTCACGATTCTATAATGTATCTTATAATTATAGGTATGCTCACGTTTTCAATATTTTGAAACTTCAAATAATTACAGGTATGCTCACGACAAGTACACCACAATGTATGGCTATCTTATAATTACAGGTATGATGACGACAAGTACACCACAATGTATGGCTATCTTATAATTACAGGTATGCTCACGACAAGTACACCACAATGTATGGCTATCTTGTAATTACAGGTATGATGACGACAAGTACACCACAATGTATGGCTATCTTATCATTACAGGTAGGTATTCTCACGATTCTATAATGTATCTTATAATTACAGGTATGATGACGACAAGTACACCACACCCGGATGCCGTAATGTATGACTATCGGGATGTAGAGAAGCAAGCTATCAAGTACACTTTAGATGAAGTTGAAGATAGAAATCGACGCGTCTCCGCGTTCTATGCCGACAATGGATACTTCTCAGGTAGACATACCATTGTAGTAGTAATAATAGAATAGAATATACCTTGTTTATACTGCCAGAATGAGACTGAAAAGTCCCTTGTCTCCCGCAGTCTCCCGCAGCCTCCCGCAAACCCGCAGTCTAATAATAGTGCTCTCAGGTAGGGTCTGGCTAGAAGGACGAACGAAAATTGGGTCCCATGACCTTTTTTCTTCTAAAGGTAGTCGAGTACCAGTTGGGTCCTGGGGTCTAGAGGGTCCAACAACCAATTGGGTCTCCCGGCTAGGAGACCTTAGAAGAGAATATAGAATACCTTGTTTATACTGCCAGCATAGGACTGAAAAGTCCTTTTACTCTCGCAATCTAAACAAGATCCTAATTAAACAGGGTGCAGATTCATCACTGTGAACCAAACGAATCAAGTCAACAAGAACCGGCACTTACGCTACACAAATGTCAAGCCAGGGAGCCGAACGACCATAGATAAAAGTAGGTTTTATCCTCGTAACATAATTAATTTAATTATCTACTTTGTCCGATTTGGATGAAATCTGGCACTGTTTAAGTTTATGGTTATTTCGGGAGGACAAAAAGACATACCCGGGTCTCCCACGTGCAAGGCGAGCGCAGTGACCACTACGCCATGGGAGCTGACTAAAAGTAATAAAACGAAGATTAACCCATTGCGTGACTACGGTGTGTTACAGGACAATACTCGATGGTGAGATCGCATGATCGACGAAAACGTGAGATAGAGTACGACACGGACTATTCGTCTAATCTGGCACGATTTGAGGTCAGTATTTGGTTTAGGTACCTACCTATTTACATATTTATACAGCATGGCTCGGAAGTCCTAGTCAGACCCCTTGTAACTTTTGAACGGCTTGAAATATTAAAGTTCTGTTTTGTTCTAAAGATAGGAAAGGGGCCGTGGCGAATTCGATGGTTATATCAAAATCTCGATTCGAACCCCGGAAATGACACTTTTTGTATAAAAGTGATCTGTCGCGAATTTCAAAAAAATGAGAACCCCTATTTTTTATTCCATTTTCGAATTTTTATTCCATTTTTTTATTCCATTTCCATTTTTTATTCCATTTTCGAATAATTTATTACTATTATTGGTAAGTGGTAAGTACGGGGGGCGAGGTGGGAATAGGGGGTTCTAAAGAGAAATTTCGTATGACGACTAGAAAAAAAGTCACATAGTAAAATACCTACGGCTTACCCTAACAGCATCGATAGTTAGAAAATCGTAGGTTTCCCTTATTGTTGGGAGAATGGTTGGCACGTCTTTGGGAAAGACAGAGCGCCAACCCAAACATTTTGCAAAACCACCAAAATATAACGTGGTAGGTTTCCCTTATTGTTGGGAGAATGGTTGGCACATCTTTGGGAAAGACAGAGCGCCAACCCAAACATTTTGCAAAACCACCAAAAATATAACGTAAGGCCAACATTTACCCAAACTCACAGTAAAAAGAGGAATATTCCATTTTCAATATGTCATTCTATTTTCAAAATTAAATTCTATTTTCAATATTCTATTCCGCGACCACATCTTCATTCATCATTTCACCTATCCGACCAACTACAAGGAAGAGATGACCTACCGTAAGTTTCGTTTTTTTGAGGTTTGACAGAGGGAACTGTAACTGCTATGGTCTTATCGTCGCGAAATCGAAGAGAGAAGGAAGACAGGATAGGAGAAAGCCAGCCATCCTTTTTAGTGAGTTCTAACCTTTAAAAGATCGCCAACCAATCCCCGCAAGGAATATATGTACATGTCTTAATAACATATCGTGTGGTCCATTGTTGGCCAACATTTAAAAACTTCTGTTTTGTTTCGTCTACAAATTTTTTGATGATGAATTTATTTATTTATTTTTACACAATTTAGCTACATAGGCCATTTGCGGAGATGATGAATTTTATAGCTAAATTCCCTTTTCTAGCCCCGGGCGGGAATCGAACCCGCGGCCTAGCGCTTACAAGGCAGACGCACTACCAACTAAGCTAACTAGGCTGGCTTACAAATTTTTTGATGATGAATTTTATAGCTAAATTCCTTTTTCTATTCTATTCTATTCTATTTCCAGGCAAAACCTCGCACTATCCCAATCCGTTCGAGTTCACAGATAAGAAGGATTACTATGATAGTGACATTGAAGTAGCTAAATCCCAGTTCAGATTCAGACGGGATATAAATGGAGACAACAAAGGCAAGTCAATTGGCCTTTTTAAATTTTATTTCAATAATTTTTAAGATTACTATGATAGTGACATTGAAGTAGCTAAATCCCAGTTCAGATTCAGACGGGATATAAATGGAGACAACAAAGGCAAGTCAATTGAACTTTTTAAATTTTATTTCAATAATTTTTAATCAATTTGCAAGAAGTTTTTGTCTGTTATAAGTTTTGAACAAGTTTTTGTCTCACGATCAAGTGGGATGTAAATCCTGTAAATGATCGACGGTAGTAGTGTGTTTGCATGAAAAAAATCATCATAATACTACTTACGAGTGTGTCGTGTAATTGTGTGTGTATTTATGTGTTTCCTAATTCCTATCAGATCTATTTTATATTTGAAACTTTCACTCACACACATGCAGAACATAAAAAAAAGGTGATACCTATTACCTACTTATATATCTTACTTATATACCTATAGCTATAGGCGAGGTAAATAAAGTACCTAGAGATATAATAAAACACGAATAGTAATACTATAAAGGTCGGTTTATCGTCTCTCCCTATTTCAGGTTGCACGCCCAAGTATCGCCATAATCAGGGTGGTGCTGACGGCGGTGGTGCTGAGGGTGGTGAACAGGATAATCTGCTGCGTCGCAAACGTGCCGTCGACGATGATGAGCAAAACGTCTTCGATCAGGAACGCAATGTCGTCGATGAGGAACTTACCGTTAAGCCTATACAAAAACGTAACGTCCAAGATCCTGAAGAATTTAAGGAACGAAACCTTAAGCGCGTGCAAAAACGCAATGTAAACGACGTTCAAGAGCCCACTGTGTGTGTACGTCCATCATAATACTACTTACGAGTGTGTCATGTAATTGTGTGTGTACGATCATCATAATACTACTTACGAGTGTGTTATGTACCTAATTGTGTGTGTATTCATGTGTTTCCCAATTCCTATCAGATCTATTTTATATTCGAAACTTTCACTCACACACATGCAGAACATAAAAAAAGGTGATACCTATTACTCATATACCTTACTTATATACATAGCTATAGGTCAGGTAAATAAAGTACCTAGAGATATAATAAAACACGAATAGAAGGGTTGCCCAAGGCAGGGTTGAATGGTAGAGATTGCCAATGGCAATAATTTCGCCCTTTGTTTGTAAATTCTTGTATTTGTGTACATTGAATAGAGTATAACTTTTTTTTATAACCAATAAAGAGTCGAAATAAATAAATAAAACACGAAATTTCCCCCTCTTTTCAACAGAGGCCGGGCCGCGACACGTTCCCCCGCGGGCGCCCGTTAAGACCCAACGAAAATTTCAAAAGCGCTCCCTAAACATGATCACTCTCGATTCTAACCAAGATTTGGCCGCAATTCGCCGCCAGCTCAACATGAGTGCCAACCCAGATACGGCGGAAAGGGCCGAGATCAGAAAGAAAGAGATTTACCACCAGAGGTTACTGGATATGGCCAGTCAAATTGCTACGGCCGAACTGTCCAATATGAGCCCGGAAAATTACACGTCTGAAGGTAAGGAAAGCATTTCTTTCCTTCGAGTCTGAAAAAATCCGCCTTAGAAATCAAGGAAAATCGACTTCAAAATCAAGGAAAATCCACCCTAAATATTAAGGAAAATCAGCCTTAAAAATGAAAAGGAAAGAAAGAGACCTCGGAACGGCTGGCTTTCTCCTATCCTGTCTTCCTTCTCTCTTCGCTTTCGGGACGATAAGACCTTGGGCAGTTACAGTTCCCTCCATCAAAACTCTTTGGAAAAAAAGTCAAGAGACTTTTCCTGGGTAGGCTTCGAAAGAAGGTGCCTCTGAAGTAAGAGAATTAAGAGATGCATGGGGGGACTTCCCCCTCATTCCCTTGATTTTAGAAATCCGAATTCGGGCGAAATTGCGCGAGGAGCGGAAGCGCAATTTGCGCGAGTACGACGAAGAGATGGCGCGTATCAAGCGGTCCGTGACGAGCGCGCCCGCAAATGGCGCTAATAAAACGAGGCGCACCTTCTGGCTTGAGAATTGGGCGGACGAAGAGTTTACAGGCAAGTGAGAACTCTTGTATCACCAATTCGTGCTATCTGATTAGGCTTAGGCCAGCCACTATAGGTACTTGGCATAAGGTCTACCTGATAGTGAGTGGTTGGCCTTAGGTGCAGCATAGAGCCTTTTCTTATATGTATGTACAATGGACATAGTAGACAATAAAAACCATATGTAACTCTTGTATCACCAATTCGTGCTATCTGATTAGGCTTAGGCCAGCCACTATAGGTACTTGGCATAAGGTCTACCTGATAGTGAGTGTCTGGCCTTAGGTGCAGCATAGAGCCTTTTCTTATATGTATGTACAATGGACATAGTAGACAATAAAAACCATATGCAAACTGCCGTTTGGCTCAGCAGTCTTTATTTGTGTGAGTGGAGTTTCATAGGTAAATAAATTCAGAGATTTCCACTAGGTGTCTACTTCTAACGCTATGTCCACACATAGTTCACGGCCGACGACATAAATCTATGTTGTCGAGGCAGTGTACGGAATCGACGCGCGACGGTCGTCAAATATGTGTGGACATGGCTTTAAATGTTTTCCTTTCCTCTCGTATGTTTCACCCCATAATTTGTGTAAACAATGTTTCTTGTGTTAGTCCGTTTGCAAGTGATGTCTGAGAAGTATGTACATAATCGTTTATGTTTATGTAGACCGCTTTTCATTTTGGGCTTTAATATCGTCACACTTATGCATGTGATCTTTAGTTAGAGGTTTTAAAAATAATATAAACAAATGCCGTTTCCTTATGTCATAATATCACAGCTTTGGTGCTCACTGCAGCATCGTAGGAATTGTGTAATTCAATCATTCTAACAGCCAATGTTTACCTACCATGCTGGCACCGGTCGCTATGCGCCTTTATATGTCATAGCTACTCATTTCCTCACGAGGCTGAGTGGGCCCCGTAACGGCCAGTCCGCCTTTAAATGTCATAGCTACTCATTTTCCTCACGAGGCTGAGTATGTCCCGCAAGAGCCTGTTACGGAATCAATCATTTGCATTATGTAAATTTTTTGACCCCGCCGGGAATCGAACCCGGGTCTCCCACGTGCAAGGCGAGCGCAGTGACCACTACGCCATGGGAGCTGACTAAAAGTAATAAAACGAAGATTAACCCATTGGGTGACTACTGTGTGTTACAGGACAATACTCGATGGTGAGATCGCATGATCGACGCAAACGTGAGATAGAGTACGACACGGACTATTCGTCTAATCTGGCACGATTTGAGGTCAGTATTTGGTTTCAGGTATTTACAAATTTATACAGCATGGCTCAGAAGTCCTAGTCAGACCCCTTGTAACTTTTGAACGGCTTGGAATATTAAAGTAAATCCGCCCCGGGCGGGAATCGAACCCGCGGCCTAGCGCTTACAAGGCAGACGCACTACCAACTAAGCTAACTAGGCTGGCAATTCAATCATTCTAACAGCCAATGTTTACCTACCATGCTGGCACCGGTCGCTATGCACATTTATATGTCATAGCTACTCATTTTCTCACGAGGCTGAGTGGATCCCGCAAGAGCCTGTTACGGAATAAATGCTACGGCCGAACTGTCCAATATGAGCCCGGAAAATTACACGTCTGAAGGTAAGGAAAGCATTTCTTTCCTTCGAGTTTGAAAAAATCCGCCTTAGAAATCAAGGAAAATCGACTTCAAAATCAAGGAAAATCCACCCTAAATATTAAGGAAAATCTCTTAGCTTTCGGGACGATAAGAACTTGACAATTGCAGTTCCCTCTATCAAAACTTTTTGGAAAAAAGTCAAGAGACTTTTCCTATAGGTAGGCTTCGAAAGAAGGTGCCTCTGAAGTAAGAGAATTAAGAGATGCATGGGGGGATTTCCCCCTCATTTCCTTGATTGGTACACTTTAGATGAAGTTGAAGATAGAAATCGACGCGTCTCCGCGTTCTATGCCGACAATGGATACTTCTCAGGTAGACATACCATTGTAGTAGTAATAATAGAATAGAATATACCTTGTTTATACTGCCAGAATGAGACTGAAAAGTCCCTTGTCTCCCGCAGTCTCCCGCAGCCTCCCGCAAACCCGCAGTCTAATAATAGTGCTCTCAGGTAGGGTCTGGCTAGAAGGACGAACGAAAATTGGGTCCCATGACCTTTTTTTCTAAAGGTAGTCGAGTACCAGTTGGGTCCTGGGGTCTTGAGGGTCCAATTGGGTCTCCCAGAAATTGCGCGAGGAGCGGAAGCGCAATTTGCGCGAGTACGACGAAGAGATGGCGCGTATCAAGCGGTCCGTGACGAGCGCGCCCGCAGATGGTGCCAATAAAACACGGCGCACCTTCTGGCTTGAGAATTGGGCGGACGAAGAGTTTACAGGCAAGTGAGATCTCTTGTATCACCGATTCGTGCTATATGATTAGGCTTAGGCCAGCCACTATAGGTACTTGGCATAAGGTCTACCTGATAGTGAGTGTCTGGCCTTAGGTGTAGCATAGAGCCTTTTCTTATATGTATGTACAATGTACATAGTAGACAATAAAAAACTATATGCAAACTGCCGTCTGGCTCAGCAGTCTTTATTTGTGTGAGTGGAGTTTCATAGGCAAATAAATTCAGAGATTTCCACTAGGTGTCTACTTCTAACGCTATGTCCACACTTCACAGCCGTTGATCGACGAGATAAATCTATGTTGTCGAGGCAGTGTACGGTTTCAGTGGAGATCAATCGACGCGCGACGGTCGTCAAATATGTGTGGACATGGCTTTAGATGTTTTCCTTTCCTCTCGTATGTTTCACCCCATAATTTGTGTAAACAATGTTTCTTGTGTTAGTTCGTTTGCAAGTGATGTCTGGGATGTATGTACATAATCGTTTATGTTTATGTAGACCGCTTTTCATTTTGGCCTTTAATATCGTCACACTTATGCATGTGATCTTTAGTTAGAGGTTTTAAAAATAATATAAACAAAAATGCCGTTTCCTTGTGTCATAGTCACAACTTTGTGCTCACTGCAGCATCGTAGGAATTGTGTAATTCAATAATTCTAACACCCAATGTTTACCTACCATGCTGGCACCGGTCGCTATGCGCCTTTATATGTCATAGCTACTCATTTTCCTCACGAGGCTGAGTGGGCCCCGCAACAGCCAGTCACGGAATCAGTCATTTGGATGATACAAATTTCTTGACACCGCCGGGAATCGAACCCGGGTCTCCCGCGTGCAAGGCGAGCGCAGTGACCACTACGCCATGGGAGCTGACTTTTATCAAACCAATCAGAGATAAAATTCCCGCCCCTCCTGGGTCGCGGAGAACATCGCAACCCGCGGCTGCGGCTACAAGGCAGTACGCACTAGCGACTTCAACTAAGCTAGGCCTGGCAATTTCAATCACTTCTCAACAGCCAATGTCCCGTAACCATCGCGCGCCTGGCACGGCCGTGTCGCTATGTCCCAGCATTTACTATGTCATACGCTAAAGCTCATTATTCTCAACGAAGCATGAGGCTGGCGATTCAAGCACCTTCTAACACCGATGTTACCTACATGCTGGCATCGATCCATATGCAATTAATGAGTCATAGCTTACTCATTGACCTGCGACGAGGCTCGAGTGGATCCGCAGAGCCGTTACGGATCAATGCATTTGCATTATGTAAATTTTTTGACCCCGCCGGTGAATCGAAGTGGGCACAAGGCGAGGCCGCAGTGACCAACTACGCCAGCGGAGCTGACTAAAAGTTATAAAAACGAAGATTCTAACCCCATTGCGTGACTACGGTGTGTGTACAGGACAATCTTCGATGTGAGATCCGCATGATCGACCGAAACTTGAGATAGAGTACGACACGGACTATTCGGTCTAATCTGGCGCACGATTTGAGGTGCCAGTAATTCGGTTTAGGTAACCTACTATTTACATACTTATTATAGCAGCATGGCTCGGGAAGTCCTACGTCCAGACCCCTTGTAACTTTTTGAACGGCTTGAAATATGTAAAAGTTCTGTATTTTGTCTAAAGATAGGAAAGGGCGCCGTGGCGAATTCGAATGGTTATATCAAAATCTCGATTCGAACCCCGCGAAAAGAAGGACACTTTTTGGTATAAAAGTGATCTGTCGCGCGAATTTCCAAAAAAAAATGAGACCCTATTTTTTTATTCCATTTTCGAATTTTATATCCATTTTTTTATTCCATTTCCATTTTTATTTCCATTTTCGAATAATTTATTACTAATATTAGGGTAAAGTGGAGTACAGTGGAGCGGAGGGGCGAGGGGAATGAGGGGTGTCCAAAACTATACCCTTTACATCCAAGACCTCAAAAAATGAAAGATAACAAAAAAAACTAATGCCACACCACGGTTATTCAGCACATCTAAAACTACCACGGATTTGATATATATCACATCCCTTGTTCAGGGATGAAAAATCGAAAGTAGAAATAATGAAATTCTGTATAAAATAATAATAATAATAAATAATAATAATATAAAATAATAATAAAAAGGGCCAAAATTTAGACACAAAAGAACAAAATGGTTAATAAATACCCCATTTTGAACTGATTTTGGGGTTGAAATAATAGAGAGTTGAAACAATGGATGTTGAAATAATCGAGTTTTTTTTTCCCCCCTCAGTGTATCGACACCCACCCCGAACTGTTCGACCGGCTGTACCCCAACGTGTCCGTGTACACCCCGTACACCCTCTACCCCACCACCCAATCCTGGATGACCCAGGGCACTCTGGATCCGACCGCTACCTACCCCTGGGTGGAGAAGAGCGGCCCGGATAGCGGCGATGTTAATGAGTGGGACGCTAATCTGGACCCGCTCGAGAAATCGGTGAAGGACTTTTTTGTATCTGAACAGGTGAGGTTTTTACACCCTATAGTCCATAAAAAAAAAGAAACAACAACAACCTCAGTGGTGTAGCGGTTAGCGCGGTGGACTTCGAATCTGGAGGTTGCTGGTTCGAGTCCAAGTCAAGTCATAAAATCAAGCGTAGTGTATTTAGCGGGAAACGACATTTGTGACAAGTAGGTGTCTATGCTTAACACAATTAAAAAATTCCTTACTCCATAAATAATAATAAAATAAAATAAAAACATACCTACTTGAATTAAAAATCATCGGCAACGGAATCAGAGGCAGACCTAGAGCAAGCTATTTTCAACACATCCAGGTGTAAATGGGCTGCTCAAGTGCTCATCCTATCAACAACTCAAGGAAACAGCAAGGGACAGACACGTTTGACTACAACTACAAGGCGGTGCCTTTAGAAGCTGATGATGAGTGGAAGAGTTGAGAGAATGGAAGTGAGGGGGAGAAAAGGACGAGGAAGGCCGAAGAAAAGTTGGAAAGGTTGTGTGAATCAAGACTTGGGTGAAATTTTAACTGGGCATGAGGTACACAACAGGTAGGAAAAGGCTAGGAAGGACAATCCACAACAGCATCCGCAGTTCCATGACTGCTATTTTCTACGAACTTATTTTCCCCGCAAGTCGATTATTATTATTTTATTTCATCTAACGGACTACAACTACAAGGCGGTGCCTTTAGAAGCTGATGATGAGTGGAAGAGTTGAGAGAATGGAAGTGAGGGGGAGAAAAGGACGAGGTTGGCCGAAGAAAAGTTGGAAAGGTTGTGTGAATCAAGACTTGAGTGAGAAAATTTGAACAGGGCATGAGGTACACAATAGGTAGGAAAAGGCTAGGAAGGAAAATCCACAACAGCATCCGCAGTTCCGTGACTGCTATTTTCTACCAACTTATTTTCCCCGCAGGTCGATTATTATTATTTTATTTCATCTAACAATTCTTTCACAAGCTCAATAAAACCTTGAGCTGAATCCTCCTCGTGTAAAACTTTAGCGAAAATGGCTCAAGTTTGTGCCGAATGAAGAGGAAACAGCTCAGGTCACTGGCAATTCATTCCTAGATCTTCATTCTTCTCGTGAAATTTTCTTTTTGTTCCACATGTTTTTGTTCTTTTGGCGCAGGTGAGTCGAGAAATGGCAAAGCAGACGGAGATAGACCCAGTGGAGTACCAGGAGTGGTTGGACTGGCAGCGGAATCGCAGTCTGGAGGATGAGAACCAGTACGAGAACATTACGTATACGTGCCGGATGCCAGGGTGTACGTTCAATCATTCGGATGACATCGAGGTGGGCGACCACATCTTCATTCATCATTTCACCTATCCGACCAACTACAAGGAAGAGATGACCTACCGTAAGTTTCGTTTTTTTAACACATACCTACTACCCCTCTTCTAAAGCTCAGACTCCAAGGTCTTAGACTTATGTTGACTGGGGGGAGTTCAAAGTTGTAGGTAATCACAAATTTATTCACCTATTTATCTTTATGAGAAAAAAGTTATGAATGTGATAATAAGATGAGGTGGGAGTTCTTACATCATTTTTAGTTTTTACTCTACAACTACCAGAAAACAGCTATGTACTTGGTCTGTGACGTATAATATCTCTTAGAAGCTCTGTCAAATTTTAACTTGGTGGGTCGAAGTCAAACTGCTTTTTTGTGGCAATAAACATTATGTTTCTTATCGTCCATCTAATGAGGGATATACCTACTAGGGGATGAGCATGCTACGACACAGATGACATGCGTCTAATGTAATCGGCATCCCGGGGATTTTGTTTTCGGTATTTTTTGTTGTTTGGCATAAGGGTATTAATTTCCCTTTCTTTTTCCCCACCAGGCATCGAATCAAGCACGTTGGGCTGGGAGCGTCTCACCGACGTCAACTACCTCCTCAACCGTTACTCGGACGAAGCGCTACATCCCGACATCCGCGAAGACTTCGACATCTTCACCGGTTTATTCGACAACTTGAACTTCCCAACGATTCATCCCAATCACACGTTGCCATCGAAGAAGAAACGGACCAAGTTCGTGCCCACAACAGATCCGCTGATGGAGACCATTCCGATCACGAAGCCGAAGAAGACGACGAATCATCATGAGCATGCCGAGAAACATGGTCATCACACCGCGAAGGGAGACCATCACACCGGGAAGCACGATCATCATAGCACCAAGCATGATCATCTTGCCGATGCGGGCGATGGGCATCACAAGAGACATCGCCGGGATCTCGGAGTTGGTCACAAGAGGCAGCGACGGGATCACGACTCCCTCCCGCCAATGCCGAAGGACAGCAACGAACGCTCCGGGCCCGACGGTCGACGGTACTACCCGAGCCCGGAAAGCCGCGAGAGAAGACATCGCCGGGCCCTCAAGGCTGATGAGGCCCTACACGCTGGCCACCACAAAAGACATCGCCGGGACTACGACTCCCTCCCCCCAATGCCGAAGGACAGCAACGAACGCTCCGGGCCCGACGGTCGACGGTACTACCCGAGCCCGGAGAGCCGCGAGAGAAGACATCACCGGGACTACGACTCCCTCCCCTCAAAGCCAAAGGACAGCAACGAACGCTCCGGGCCCAACGGTCGACGGTACTACCCGAGCCCGGAAAGCCGCGAGAGAAGACATCACCGGGACTACGACTCCCTCCCCTCAAAGCCAAAGGACAGCAACGAACGCTCCGGGTCTGACGGTCGACGGTACTACCCGAGCCCGGAAAGCCGCGAGCGACATCGCCGGGACCTCGACTCTATTCTGCCACTACCATCTCCAAGCACGAACGAGCTACTGGACTCCTATGGCGGACCAGCCTTCCTGAAGACTGGCGAGGAGCTATCCGATTTGACGCCGGCGCCGACGGGAACCACCGTGTTCGACCTTCTGCCCTTGTACTCGAACTATGAACCGGAGAAAGAGACACGCTGGAAATTCTCGGAAGAGACGGGTGAGTTGCGACGAAAAGCGGCCGGGTATCCCGGAGCTATCCCTTGGTCGATAGAACGCAGGGCTTTCATGAAATAGCCAAACCCTTGAGATGTAGGCCAATATAGTTTAAGGCCTGGAGACACTTGGGCTGTTGCTAGGATGCTAGGTCAACGGAACTCAAGGCTTGAATGAAATAGACAAACTCTTGGGCTGTAGGCCAATTTCAGACTTTAGGGATTCATTAGGATATTTAGATAGTCAAACTGGGATCACATTACGAAATGAAACCGATGTCCCTTAGGTTTTTTTCGGCTTGGAGTTCGGGGTGCACTCAGCCTCGTGAGTACAATTGAGGAGATGCTTCAATCGAGTAGCGACCAGTGGCGGTATTACCTGTGTAAAAAGATTATTGAAATGTGGAAATTGATTGCAAAGGAGGCACTTAGTAGTAATGTTGTGATATCAACAAAAAATTGTAAAAAAGCTCTGCTACCGGTGTAAAAAGATTATTGAAATGTGGAAATTGATTGCAAAGGAGGCACTTAGTAATGTTGTGATATCCACAAAAAATTGTAAGTGGCCGAGTGGGTATCACACTAGGCTTGTACGTAGGAGGCCCGGGTTCGATTCCCGGCGGAGCCGAGGTTTTTTTCGGCTTGGAGTTCAGGGTGCACTCAGCCTCGTGAGTACAATTGAGGAGATGCTTCAATCGAGTAGCGACCAGTGGCGGCATTACCAGTGTAAAAAGATTATTGAAATGTGGAAATTGATTGCAAAGGAGGCAATTAGTAATGTTGTGATATCCACAAAAAATTGTAAAAAAAGCTCCGCTTTACCACAAAGGAATTGAGATTTGATTTGGAAATTGATTGCAAAGGAGGCACTTAGTAATGTTGTGATATCCACAAAAATTGTGAAAAAGCTCTGCTTTAGCACAAAGAATTTGAGATTTGATTGAATGAAATTGATTGAAGGTGTTCTGCGGGGATTGCAAGAAGTACTTTGACACTTATGATGACTACCATGACCATCTGACCAGAGAGAGGATCACCGACTACGAGGAGATGCCGAAATACATTTGTCCCGTGTGCAACTTTACGTATCTGGATTCTATCTCGCTGGGTAAGTGACGAAAGAAATTAACAAATAGCTTGATCAAAGTTTATAATAGCAACGAAAATCAATCCCTATGGAAATGACTTGTCATCCGTGCAAAGAGACGTCCGTCTATTTGCACGTTTAGGACAATTTCGAGCTGGTGCATCACTGTTTGGACCCTTGAACCCCCCCCCTCGACAAAACCCTGGATTGGCGGCATTACCAGTGTAAAAAGATTATTGAAATGTGGAAATTGATTGCAAAGGAGGCAATTAGTAATGTTGTGATATCCACAAAAATTGTGAAAAAATCTGCTTTAGCACAAAGAATTTGAGATTTGATTGAATGAAATTGATTGAAGGTGTTCTGCGGGGATTGCAAGAAGTACTTTGACACTTATGATGACTACCATGACCATTTGACCAGGGAGAGGATCACCGACTATGAGGAGATGCCGAAATACATTTGTCCCGTGTGTAACTTTACGTATCTGGATTCTATCTCGCTGGGTAAGTACCTAATGAGAGAAATTAACAAATAGCTCGATCAAAGTTTATAATAGCAACGAAAATCAATCCCTATGGAAATGACTAGTCATCCGTGCAAATAGACGGACGTCTCTCTGCACTTTTAGGACAATTTCGAGCTGGTACATCACTGTTTGGACCCTTGGACCCCCCCCCCTTGACAAAACCCTGGATACGGCCCTGGGCTGAATCATAGGCACTTTATTGTGATTTCTAACATGGGTAACAGACAAGAAAAATTTGACCCGATCACATTACTTTCCTTCCTATCGGATAAGGAAAGTAAGAAGAAAAATATAAATTTAATGTTATGGTATCCGTTTATGGTCAACTCTTCCCTACATTTTTTTTTTTTTTTCTTTTTAAATCTCTACATGTACATAGACTATTTGAAAGGTGAATTACTAAAGGTGTGTCCACACATAATCGATCGATGTCGACTGAACCGTCCAGACTGCCTCGACAACATAGATTCACCTCGTCGATCGACGACCGGTCGACTATGTTTGGACACACCTTCAGAGAACATTGGACTTTAATAACGCCCTATAAAATACAAAAGAAAAAAATGCTATTTTATTTCAGGTCTTCACATGAAGAAAATCCACCCGGAAGAAGACGCCAAGCGCGTACGAAAACGGCGCAGTTGTCGCATTGGAAACGCGGAAACGGTGCACGTCGTTGCGCACCATTTAGACTACAACGTGATGAAACACTTTGTGCTGGACACGGTCCACAAAGGCCGTCGCAAGAAGCGAAATGTCGAATACAAGAAGAAACAGAAGAGGAGTCGAAGGAAATCCTATACGAGTACATTCAAACCAAGGACATTGCTTGTTCACTATATGTATTTATTACGTTGGAATTTCAGGCATTCGAATGTGAAAATAATTTACTTTCATTTTCATTCTCCGTCCAAAACATCCCTCTACTCCTTTCCTTTTTGGAGGAAAAAAAAACACCCATCCGCTTACTTTAAAAAGTTGGGAAAGAGGAGGAAACAGACTACCACATAGACGTGGATTTTAGAGTGTCTGGGGGAAAAAATAGAAAGTAAAAAGGTAGAGAGCTATAAAAACCACAAATAATTTTATTTCTCTTTTAAGAAATGTGATCCGGCTAATTGCGACCAAAAAAAGTCGACTGAACCGTCCAGACTGCCTCGACAACATAGATTCACCTCGTCGATCGACGACCGGTCGACTATGTTTGGACACACCTTCAGAGTACATTGGACTTTAATAACGCCCTATAAAATACAAAAGAAAAAGTCCGAATATATGGACCGGTGCTTCAAGGAGGCTTACTGGGATGATAGGTGAGTAGACTAGCACTAGTAGAGGAATGATATAGGTGAGTAAGAGGCTTACTGGGATGATAGGTGAGTAGACTAGCACTAGTAGAGGAATGATATAGGTGAGTAGCTGAGTAGACTATTAGAGACAGCGCCTTTGATAGAGTAACGATGCGGTTCCACTCACTCTGCATTTGTCTAACGTCATGATCTGTTTTTATTTGTTTTAATTTAAACAGTTCATGCCGATCGGCAAATGCCAAGTGAGTGGAAACGCACCATTAGAGTTTTTGGGAATTCACAAAAGCTGAAATTGATGATTGTGGTGGGACAACGGGAGTTCAAACACTACACAGATAATTGTTATGCATAAATTAACTGACGCTTGCCACCAACAATTCGGGTCCATCCTGAATTCTCTACTGCTTGAGACGGCCACTCAGTATCAGGTAGACCTGACGACAGGTACACCTGATTACGTCTATCTGTATGCTCATCATGTATCAGGTAAACCTGACAGAGGGACCTTTCAGCCGTACCTGTCAGTGCATGTGCTTATCAGGTGTCAGGTATACTTGATCAGGCGCACCTGTCAGCTCTACCTGATAGTGAGTGGCCGGCCTTACCGCTATTTTTCTAGTTGGGAAACAATTCACCACAAGCTACGCCGTCAGTACGAAGAAAACCGCATCGTCCAGTCTATATTCGAACCGGAGACGTACAAATGCAAACGGTGCAACGCAACCTTCCGCAATCACGAGCTGACATATGCGCATCTGTTGGAACACAAGAAGAACGCATCCATCATCAGTGCGCGCGAAGCGGAAATCCGGAATCAAATCAAACGTGAGAGGGCGCGCAACGCTACCACGCTGCCGCCACACCAGAAGGAGTGGAATCCGGATTACATAGACTATTTGAAAGGTGAATTACTAAAGGTGTGTCCACACATAATCGATCGATGTCGACTGAACCGTCCAGACTGCCTCGACAGCATAGATTCACCTCGTCGTCGATCGACTATGTTTGGACACACCTTCAGAGTACATTGGACTTTAATAACGCCCTATAAAATACAAAAGAAAAAGTTTTTTTCCCCTTTTTTCAAAGATCTTAGATAGGTACCTTGAGGGAACTGTAATTGCTGAGGTCTTATCGTTCCGAAAACGAAGAGAGAAGGAAGACAGCATAGCAGGAAGCCAGCTATTCTGAGAACAAACCCCATCTGTTTACGATAAAGTTCGCCCCGGGCAGGAATCGAACCTTGGACCTAGCGCCTACAGGGCAGGCGTACTACCCTGGATCTGTTTTTATTTGTTTTAATTTAAACAGTTCATGCCGATCGGCAAATGCCAAGTGAGTGGAAACGCACCATTAGAGTTTTCGGGAATTCACAAAAGCTGAAATTGATGATTGTGGTGGGACAACGGGAGTTCAAACACTACACAGATAATTGTTATGCATAAATTAACTGACGCTTGCCACCAACAATTCGGGTCCATCCTGAATTCTCTACTGCTTGAGACGGCCACTCAGTATCAGGTAGACCTGACGACAGGTACACCTGATTACGTCTATCTGTATGCTCATCATGTATCAGGTAAACCTGACAGAGGGACCTTTCAGCCGTACCTGTCAGTGCATGTGCTTATCAGGTGTCAGGTATACTTGATCAGGCGCACCTGTCAGCTCTACCTGATAGTGAGTGGCCGGCCTTACCGCTATTTTTCTAGTTGGGAAACAATTCACCACAAGCTACGCCGTCAGTACGAAGAAAACCGCATCGTCCAGTCTATATTCGAACCGGAGACGTACAAATGCAAACGGTGCAACGCAACCTTCCGCAATCACGAGCTGACATATGCGCATCTGTTGGAACACAAGAAGAACGCATCCATCATCAGTGCGCGCGAAGCGGAAATCCGGAATCAAATCAAACGTGAGAGGGCGCGCAACGCTACCACGCTGCCGCCACACCAGAAGGAGTGGAATCCGGATTACATAGACTATTTGAAAGGTGAATTACTAAAGGTGTGTCCACACATAATCGATCGATGTCGACTGAACCGTCCAGACTGCCTCGACAGCATAGATTCACCTCGTCGTCGATCGACTATGTTTGGACAGACCTTCAGAGTACATTGGACTTCAATAACGCCCTATAAAATACAAAAGAAAAAGTTTTTTCAAAGAGCCTTGAGATACCTTGAGGGAACTGTAATTGCTTTGCTGAGGTCTTATCGTTCTGAAAACGAAGAGAGAAGGAAGACAGCATAGCAGGAAGCCAGCTATTCCGAGAACAAACCCCATCTGTTTACGATAAAGTTCGCCCCGGGTAGGAATCGAACCTTGGACCTAGCGCCTACAGGGCAGGCGTACTACCCTTCAAGCTATCTAGGGTGGCTCTTTTTAGGATTTTGAAATACACCAGGGAGCTCCTTTCCCCTGACGAATTCATTAAACCACAATTTCGTCTCTTCACTAGGCGTCAAGCACAAGCGGTCGGTCGATTGCATAGAAATTGACAACCCGGGAATACGGCCCTGGGCTGAATCATAGGCACCATATTGTGATTTCTAACATGGGTAACAGACAAGAAAAAAATTGACCCGATCACATTACTTTCCTTCCTATAGGATAAGGAAAGTAACAAGAAAAATATAAATTTAATGTTATGGTACCCGTTTTTGGTCAACTCTTCCCAACATTTTTTTTTTCTTTTTAAATCTCTACATTCTATTTTATTTCAGGTCTTCACATGAAGAAAATCCACCCGGAAGAAGACGCCAAGCGCGTACGAAAACGGCGCAGTTGTCGCATTGAAAACGCGGAAACGGTGCACGTCGTTGCGCACCATTTAGACTACAACGTGATGAAACACTTTGTGCTGGACACGGTCAACAAAGGCCGTCGCAAGAAGCGAAATGTCGAATACAAGAAGAAACAGAAGAGGAGTCGAAGAAAGAAGAGAGAAGGAAGACAGCATAGCAGGAAGCCAGCTATTCCGAGAACAAACCCCATCTGTTTACGATAAAGTTCGCCTCGGGCAGGAATCGAACCTTGGACCTAGCGCCTACAGGGCAGGCGTACTACCCTTGAAGCTATCTAGGGTGACTCTTTTTAGGATTGTGAAATACACCAGGGAGCTCCTTTCCCCTGACGAATTCACTAAAAAGTGACGGGCACAAGCTCAATAAAACCTTGAGCTGAATCCTCCTCGTGTAAAACTTTAGCGAAAATGGCTCAAGTTTGTGCCGAATGAAGAGGACACAGCTCAGGTCAATGGCAATTCATTCCTAGATCTTCATTCTTCTCGTGAAATTTTCTTTTTGTTCCACATGTTTTTGTTCTTTTGGCGCAGGTGAGTCGAGAAATGGCAAAGCAGACGGAGATAGACCCAGTGGAGTACCAGGAGTGGTTGGACTGGCAGCGGAATCGCAGTCTGGAGGATGAGAACCAGTACGAGAACATTACGTATACGTGCCGGATGCCAGGGTGTACGTTCAATCATTCGGATGACATCGAGGTGGGCGACCACATCTTCATTCATCATTTCACCTATCCGACCAACTACAAGGAAGAGATGACCTACCGTAAGTTTCGTTTTTTTAACACATAGCCCGACAAAAAGAAACAGACACAGAAATTGACCAACAAACAGTATCCAAATCAGGCATAGGCGAAGAAGACCCAGAAAAAGTGTCCCAAAACACAAACGGGGTTAACAAAGACACGAATGGAGTCAACAACGACATGAATCCGCCACCAGAGGCTCATGAGGAGATTCCTGAAATCCCGGATTACTATTTGAATGTGAATGAAGATAACGAAGAAGATAACCATAGTGAGGAAGAAGAATCGGATAGTGATAGTAGTGATGAAGATAGCGATGGAAGGAAAACTACCAGAAATTCCAAGTCAGGTAAGAGTTGCCTTGGGCAATCATTTTGTTCTTTGTGATTTTTTGTGCATATTTGTGTACCATTGACTTCTAAATATAACCTAAAGCTGTGTCCACACATAGTCGACGCCGTCAATCGACGTTGACTGAAACCGTTCATACTATCTCGACAACAGACTCGTCGATCGGCTATGTGTGGACACAGCGAGTTTGGCTATGTTCAATGTTGGTATGTGTTTTGTTATCGTGTTGTTCATTGTCTTTGTTATGAACTTTTCTTTTGAGAAAGTATAGCAATCGGTCCAAAAACTTCTCTTGTTTTTTTGTCCTGTTTTGTCCATTTGATTGGGAGTGTACTTTAGAGAAGACAAAAAAGCTTCCTGTAAGTCTTTGAGAAAGCTAATCAAGAGGAAGCAATGAGATCCATCAGTAACTTCAAGAACTGTGAAGATTCTGGATGATCAAGGAAGAATTTCGTCAATTGCGGAAGTAAGTATATTTTTTAAGGGGTTTTGAATGTTTATGTTATGGAAATTTACAATTTTGCTCTAATCTACATGGATTTTTTTTCTTCTTCTTTTTTTTTGCTTTTCCCGTGCTCAGATCTGATCTAGAAATTTATTATCTATTTAATAACGCCTTTTTGGGCAGTTAAAAATCTTCCATTAGTGAAATCTCTCCGATTAAATCTTCAGTGAAAGCCATGAATTCAGAATTACTGGAGAACCAGAGGATAGAGTTTGTTATGAGCAATAAGCTCACAAACCGATTTGCGGTTCAAGGCTCTGCGCCGTACCACACCGCGCCGCGCCCAAAACTAATAGGAGTAGCTAACCCCCAAACCAACTCGATTTAATCCATCACCTTTTTCAGGACAGGACGGATCGTCCCTTGAAAACTTTATCGCGAAGGTGAAGCGCGAATTCAACACAATCACAACGCAAGACATCCTGGGCAACCAGTCCATTCTGTTGACTAGAATCGAAAAAATGTTCGCCGACAACCAACGCCATCGGAAAGCGTTCTTCAGGCGGTTTCGTCGACAAGTTGAGGTAACGGATGATGACGAAATTGATCGGAGGGTACTCGCTGAGCGGTGGAACTCGACGGAATGTAATATTGTAGAGAAGCTTGAGAAGAGATTCAGCACTAAGCTAGTTGATAAGGGACACAAGTTTTTGGAAACGGACGTCTCCCGACTGCTTGAAGATTTCGGCATAGGTAAATATTGTTATATTTAGGCCAGCCACTCACTATCCAGGTAGACCTGACCAGGTGTATAGTCTTGTTATATTTAGGTCAGCCACTCACTATCAGGTAGACCTGACCAGGTGTATAGTCGTCAGGTCTACCTGATAGTGATGGCTGGCCTTACACAATTTACGGATTAAAAAAAGGGCCATTAACATGATATTTGATGTATAGTCTTCAGGTCTACCTGATAGTGATGGCTGGCCTTATACAATTTACGGATTAAAAAAAGGGCCATTAACATGATATTTGGTGGCTTAATGGTCACGCTGACCTGGTAAACAGGAGAGCGCGGGTTCACTCTCAGCCGAGGCATGGAATCTAAGAGATTTCAAATCTGAAAAGTTGATTTTTGATGAAACAATCTGATTGTTTGATTTCAAACTTTTTAGCTTTTTACCCAATGAGATTATTTCCTCCAAGAGTTAAGCTTAAACCGGAATCTAAGAGATTTCAAATCTGAAAAGTTGATTTTTGATGAAACAATCTGATTGTTTGATTTCAAACTTTTTAGCTTTTTACCCAATCAGATTAATTCGTCCAAGAGTTAAGCTTAAACCGAATTTACACCCTGACTATTGTCATGGCCGGTAATGCCTAGCGTTGCCATATGGCAACACTCGTACTTCTCTCAGTTTTTGCTGATCCTAGATGGCAGAACACGATAAATATTGATGCAACCTTCTAGAATCAGTTCTGAACCATATTTCTAACATAGTCTCAAGGCATTTGATTGGTCAATTTTGACTTGAGACTGATCTAAGAACGATCATTCTTGTTCATAAATACGAGTGTTACTCAATATTGGCTAGCTTTGGATTCGCAGGTTTGGTCCAAGTAAAGTCAAAAAATTTGGCACGTTCAATGAACGGCAGTTTTTTTTAGAAATGACATAAATATTTTAAGACATGTTGTATTCATGCTCAAAACTAATAAAAGCGCCTTTCCATTCTATGTATACCAGTCTAGACTGCTTATAGTAGCGTTAATTGCAAAACTGACCCACTTAGCGTTCAAAATGGCCTGCATCATGATTGCCAAAGTAGTAGACAATTTTAATATCCAGGTCGATGACACTGCTTAAATTTGAGGGTGGTCTTTCATTATCATGATTTAAATCGGATTATAAAGTTAAAGACATAAGACACGATTTACCAATTCAATCATGAATTGCAAAGAGTGTAAAGGAAGGACTAAAACCCTCTCTGTTAATTAATAAGAACTAGGACTAAGACTTTCACTAGGACTCTTAAATTTGAGGGTGGTCTTTCATTATCATGATTTAAATCGGATTATAAAGTTAAAGACATAAGACACGATTTACCAATTCAATCATGGATTGCAAAGAGTGTAAATGAAGGACTAAAACCCTCTCTGTTAAATAATAAGAACTAGGACTAAGACTTTCACTAGGACTGTCTGTTGGTATAATGGAACAACTTGTTCTAAGCTGACAGTCTAAATAAAGCACTACTTATACTAATGTCTGTATATTTGATTTAAAGAAAAAGAAACGAAAAGAAAATTTCAATAAAACCCTGCCCTACTGAATGTTAAAATTCTTCTCACCGACCAAAAACCCTTCGTTTTCATTTCCTCTTCTTTCTTTTTCCAGTCCCGCCCAAATTTCGGTGCAAATATTGCGGCGACCTCTTTCACGAGGAGGACCACCTGATTCACCACAAGTCCTCGGTACACCCGCGCCTGCGCACACCGACAACCACGCCAAAGTTCCGCATTATGAAGCATTTCTTCACTCTCGACTCCGAAGTGGACATGAGCAAGAACTACGACTTCGTTTTCTCCGAACCCGATAATGGGTCGTTCGTGCAACATCGGCCCATCCTGGAGGATTCCTTCTACAAGTCCTTCAACCCTGACGCTCCGGAACACAATGTGAATCCGGAATCATACGCGGCGATTGATGAGTACATGGACGAGGTGTTCAATAAGAGCACGCACTCCATTTGTAACGCATGCGGGAAGAACATTTCGCACCGGTCGGCGGAGGCGCATTTCCGCAAGCATGTGTCGAGAATTAAGAAGGATTATTTTGATGAGCTCCCGCCCGAATATATGGACCGGTGCTTCAAGGAGGCTTACTGGGATGATAGGTGAGTAGACTAGCACTAGTAGAGGAGGTGAGTAGCTGAGTAGACTATTAGAGACAGCGCTTTTGATAGAGTAACGATGCGGTTCCACTCACTCTGCATTTGTCTAACGTCATGATCTGTTTTTATTTGTTTTAATTTAAACAGTTCATGCCGATCGGCAAATGCCAAGTGAGTGGAAACGCACCATTAGAGTTTTTGGGAATTCACAAAAGCTGAAATTGATGATTGTGGTGGGACAACGGGAGTTCAAACACTACACAGATAATTGTTATGCATAAATTAACTGACGCTTGCCACCAACAATTCGGGTCCATCCTGAATTCTCTACTGCTTGAGACGGCCACTCAGTATCAGGTAGACCTGACGACAGGTACACCTGATTACGTCTATCTGTATGCTCATCATGTATCAGGTAAACCTGACAGAGGGACCTTTCAGCCGTACCTGTCAGTGTGTGTGCTTATCAGGTGTCAGGTATACTTGATCAGGCGCACCTGTCAGCTCTACCTGATAGTGAGTGGCCGGCCTTACCGCTATTTTTCTAGTTGGGAAACAATTCACCACAAGCTACGCCGTCAGTACGAAGAAAACCGCATCGTCCAGTCTATATTCGAACCGGAGACGTACAAATGCAAACGGTGCAACGCAACCTTCCGCAATCACGAGCTGACATATGCGCATCTGTTGGAACACAAGAAGAACGCATCCATCATCAGTGCGCGCGAAGCGGAAATCCGGAATCAAATCAAACGTGAGAGGGCGCGCAACGCTACCACGCTGCCGCCACACCAGAAGGAGTGGAATCCGGATTACATAGACTATTTGAAAGGTGAATTACTAAAGGTGTGTCCACACATAATCGATCGATGTCGACTGAACCGTCCAGACTGCCTCGACAACATAGATTCACCTCGTCGATCGACGACCGGTCGACTATGTTTGGACACACCTTCAGAGAACATTGGACTTTAATAACGCCCTATAAAATACAAAAGAAAAAAATTTTTTCCCCTTTTTTCAAAGAGCCTAGATAGGTACCTTGAGGGAACTGTAATTGCTGAGGTCTTATCGTTCCGAAAACGAAGAGAGAAGGAAGACAGCATAGCAGGAAGCCAGCTATTCCGAGAACAAATCCCATCTGTTTACGATAAAGTTTGCCCCGGGCAGGAATCGAACCTTGGACCTAGCGCCTACAGGGCAGGCGTACTACCCTTGAAGCTATCTAGGGTGGCTCTTTTTAGGATTTTGAAATAGACCAGGGAGCTCCTTTCCCCTGACGAATTCATTAAAAAGTGACCGACAGGTACTAACCACAATTTTGTCTCTTCACTAGGCGTCAAGCACAAGCGGTCGGTCGATTGCATAGAAATTGACAACCCGGGAGCAGGAGACAACAAAACCGTACCACTTTACAAAATCTACGAATCCTTCAACACCTCTAAGGAGAGAATCGAAAACATCACACCCGGACGTATACCCAACATCTTCACAGTGGATATTCCTAAGGAATCAATAGGGAAATCCAACAGTGATGCCAAAAATCTAAACAAAGTAGTAGACGATTATAATGAACGATCAATCAGTGAAAATCTGGAGTCTCGAGTTCAAGAAACCCGGGAGCAGGAGACAACAAAACCGTACCACTTTACAAAATCTACGAGTCCTTCAACACCTCTAAGGAGAGAATTGAAAACATCACACCCGGACGTATACCCAACATCTTCACAGTGGATATTCCTAAGGAATCAATCGAGAAATCCAACAGTGATGCCAAAAATCTAAACAAAGTAGCTTCAACACCTCTAAGGAGAGAATTGAAAACATCACACCCGGACGTATACCCAACATCTTCACAGTGGATATTCCTAAGGAATCAATCGGGAAATCCAACAGTGATGCCAAAAATCTAAACAAAGTAGCAGACGATTATAATGAACGATCAATCAGTAAAAATCTGGAGTCTCGAGTTCAAGAAATATATGCCCGACAGAAAGAAACAGACACAGAAATTGACCAACAAACAGTATCCAAATCAGGCACAGGCGAAGAAGACCCAGAAAAAGTGTCCCAAAACACAAACGGGGTTAACAAAGACACGAATGGGGTCAACAAAGACATGGATGGGGCCAACAAAGACATAAATGGAGTCAACAACGACATGAATCCGCCACCAGAGGCTCATGAGGAGATTCCTGAAATCCCGGATTACTATTTGAATTGCTGCTCTGAGGCTTTCCGAAACCTTCCGAGTTCATTGCGAATTCATCAACATGTTAGATTTGATGATTTATTTTTTGTCTGAGAGTATTTGCCTGTACTGCCTTATTAATAACATATTATTTTCATAATATTAATTATTTAGGTATCCCCTCTTTCTTAATTTTCATTACCTACTGTCAGGCACGAGTCATCAATCCCTAAAGGCCTTGTCGGTGAAGGCACTCTTCTCGATTTCTTGCAACCTCCTTCATGTACGAGTAGGTAATGGAAATTAAGCTAGAAGGTAAAAATTGGGTACCTTCAACTTCCCATTTGAAAGGTTAAAACGATATCTAAACGAATTAATGGATCTATTCGTTATAATGAATGTATGGTAACCCCGATGTCTTTGTAGCTACCCTGTATATAAATATATTCAAGATTTTTGTTAACCTAATCTGAAGATATAATAAAAAGGCTCAAAGCTTAATCTAAACTCGAGATCAGAATGGGTTTACGAGTAGCTACATCAACGTCATGGGGATAAGGCATTATTTGATCTTCAAGAGTGGATTAAGAAAATGTTGAATGCTTTGTATTTTAAAATGAAGGAAACCATAACCATAGGTAAACAAAATAATGTAACGCTTTATTCTGATTTGAATTTTCTGTTAAACGAAACCTGAGGAATATTACCTTATGGGTTCATGAACCGTAAGTATATCACCCTATTAGGTAAACTAATCTCATTCTCTACCTTCCTCGTTATAGGTACCTTATTTTAAATATAACGTCATAGAATTATTCAAAAATATTGCATTTTGTCATCAATTTTCAGAACTTTAGAAGTTGTGATGCCGTCAACATATTTTAGGTGACACACATAAAATATGTTGGTAAGTAAAAACATTCTACACAAAATCTTTCAGAAATAATCTCATGTAAGGCGTAAAGAGTTCTGGTTCAACCTCTTTTTGATTAGAAACGTCACTTCACATGTCAGCTTTGAGCTGCTACCATAAAGGTGACACGCAAAGGAAACTTTTCATTGCTTGTTGGTTGTCACAACTTTCTATCTGCTTGTCCCCTTATCTGCAATAACATTTTGGGGCAGTATTTCCTCTGTCTGTTTATAATTATCAGACAAGATTTGCTATAGTTAGTTACATACACCCCCATAAAAATTTCAACAATAAATTTAGACAAACACACTCAAAAATAACTTGAAGCAAAGACACGTAAACAACAAAATTCTGTGTCTGATAAAACCCATCTATCTCCGTGTAGATGTCAACACGTTCCATTTCCCCCTTTGTCCTCAGAGTACAGTAGTTAGTATTATCTACATCTCCTTGCATTTCGTCCTACACAGTATCAACATGTAAAGCCATCATCTTTCGAGGCAAGAACAAGACTTACAAAAAACACAGATCTCCATCAAAAAGATATAAAAAATAATAAAAACTCCCTTAAGCTTCTTAACCTGTCAAAAAATTTATTAAAAATAGACCCATCCTGTAGTATGCCTCTCATCAGATGGGCGAGAAGAGACACAATACTTCCCATTTAGGTGCTGGGTCAACACGAGAACAACTGTTCTATTATAAGGTTATAAACTTATGTACGGGTTTCATGAAATGCGTTTCACTAGTGTGCATTGCGCCTTAAGGCTTCGTTTCTTGTTTACATATCTGCCAATGACTCTAACGAGAAATCTTTCTTCGCCTTCTCCTTGATTTTCTCTCGTCTCGCCAGGTACGCTTCCTTCGCCTGTTTTCGGCTCGTTTCGTGGAATTTCCGATGTTCTATGAACTCCTTCGTGTTGGCCATCATGTCCTTGCAGTAGTAGCAATAGTAGCGATCTTCAGCCGGATCCTGGAATACGCTTCCTTCGCCTGTTTTCGGCTCGTTTCGTGGAATTTCCGATGTTCTATGAACTCCTTCGTGTTGGCCATCATGTCCTTGCAGTAATAGCAATAGTAGCGATCTTCAGCCGGATCCTGGAAATAGGACAGATTTGTTAGTTTTCTGACGATGGCATCAGGAGCTGACGAAACTTGTCAACTTTGGTTTTTGTTTTCCGAGTGGATTTTACAATTTGCTAAACTAGACATTAAAATTTGTGAGAGAATGCTACTGACAACAATTTGCTAAACTAGACATTAAAATTTGTGAGAGAATGCTACTGACATCTTTTTACTTTCTTTTTATTTACTGTGGATATCAAGTTGGGATCTTATTACTTAAAATTGAACAAAAAATACTATTGCCAGACTATTGACTTGAAATTTGGTATTTGGTATGTAGTCCTCAAATGTAACAAGGATGCGATACGAACCTTTTGGTTAAGATCGGTGCTGCGGTCAGCAGTATTTAGACCGCTTTCAGGCGGTTTTCGGCTCTACTGACTAAATGGTAAGAGAAATCCCAAAAGATATAAAAGAAGATTAACTTCATACCCCCCACAAAATCAAACTCTATTTTTCATTAAGATTGGTGCAGCGGTTAGCTGTGTTTCGACCTGATTTTGACAGTTTTCGACCGCTTTTTGGTGGTTTTCAGCTGTACTGACTAAACGGTTAGAGATATTCAATATCAATCGGATAAGGAAAGTCGTGAGATGTTCACACCAGATTTTTTTTTTAGCTGTGTTTCGACCTAATTTTGACAGTTTTCGACCGCTTTTTGGTGGTTTTCAGCTGTACTGACTAAACGGTTAGAGATATTCAATATAAATCGGATAAGGAAAGTCGTGAGATGTTCACACCAGATTTTTTTTTTTGTGATTTCTTTGGCCTACTTTACCTCCGTCTCAGTCACTTCCGGTGGGTTCCAGAACGTATTGTCCTCATTCTCCATGATCTTAATCGTAAACGGATCTTCAAACGGAGTGTAAATCTTCCGACGTGTCGTTCGGTTAAGTTCGACATAGTCCGCGTGTTCTCGTTCCCTCAGGATGCGCATGCGCTCTAGGTTGTGCTCGTGAATGGCGTCCTCCGTGCTGAAGATCTGGAACAAGGTGTCGACATTAGGACGCTGTGCACAAACGGGTTAAGGGTGTGAAATTGGACAAATAATGTCTGAGGGGCTAATTATTATGGTGTTATAGATATCACTACTTTTTAAGAGGTTTGATACAGGGAACTGTAACTGCTAAGGTCTTATCGTCCCGAAAGCGAAGAGAGAATTAGGACAGGATAGGAGAGAGGAATCTACGGAAGACAAAACGATTTTCAATTGAATTCAATTACTGGAAAACTTAACCCCTTTAAAGATAGCAATGAAGAACAAGTACCTACCTACTAAAGACTTTAATCAAATATCCACCATTTTATGGATTTGCTGGACACTTTGTTGTAACACATGCGCGTACCTGATGTACACAAGTATGTCAAGAAAAGTCTGAAATTACAGAAGAATCTTCTTGGACATTCTCTTCCAACCAACTGCCAACAACAACTATCTTTTTACTATGAGATAAAAACCTGCATGACAAACATACTAATGGCTGAAGCATTGACTGAGCAACTCTTCAATGAACAATCGGCCACTCACGATAAGTTTTATCGCATGAGATGAACTCATCAGATCATCTGATGCGACAAATCTGATCGTTTCGATGGTTTCACAAGAGTTCAGTTTAATCTCTGATAGAAAATAGTATTGTTCAGTCCTATTCAAACAAAATGAGTTTACCCTCGTAGTCTAAACAAGGTCTTAAACGAGGATAGAAATACAATAAGAAATTAAAAGACTGTGTTAAAGTACGACATGCTGTGGACTTACACTTATCAATGATAGACACAGTTTTCAACAGAGAATGTTCTCAACAATATGGATGCAAACAAAGATCAACACAAGGAAAATGAAAATAAACACATACTACTGAAAATACCCAAAGGATATAATGAAATTCATGCAAGGAAACAAATATTATTAAAAATCATTCATAGAAAACCATGACAAGAAAGTAAGTCCCAATAATTACTTAGACAGTTACAAAAGAAAAGAAAAACTTTGAACTTTGTCCCACACGGCAAGTAAAATATACAAGAAAAACAAATTTCAATGAACATAACATATCTCTACGCGACGCGACATCATACACATATGAATTTAATCAAGTCAACAAATTTTATTCTTCACTTAGCATTGAATAAAAAAATGTGAAGAAAAATCAGAACAAAAGAATCAAACGGGTAAACAAAATTCTCACGGGAAAATTGAATGATCATTAGAGGCTCTCTGACTGGAATTTGGAATATGTTCATGTTACCCTTGAGATCTTCAAATGAAGAACTTCTTGAAGTGCCTTTGATCGAGTGCTATCGATGGTATAGATTTCGAATATTGGCAATCATATAACCATTCTCACTTTCCTGACAGCTGTTCTGGAAGTAAAAACTCAATGGAATAGGACATTTAAAGAGTATTCAGCAATCCTTGTAAAGCATGTTTAGAAATACCCCCATAGGAATCAGTAGGAACTGTACGAACCCCAAACGTTAAATTCAACATTACGAAATTCCCACTTTATTTATTAATATTACTCTAGGTGAATGAGGTAAACCAATGGACACTTCCTGTGTTGCCTAACCTTGCTGTCTCATGTAGTAAAACTTTCGGATTAATCATCCAAATATTGAGTAATATTGGGCTGAACTTTTCTTGTCTATTGGGAATTTTTGGTCGCCTAATAATATGTGGCGATGGCGCCTTACAACTTCATTTGACGCATCAACTTTTCAAAGAACTTCACCCACTCAAAGCATAGATAAACATTTTTTTTCCCAGAAATTATTCACAGTAGATAAGAATTAGAAGGTGGTCTGCCTCGTCATGGTAATATGAGTCAAAGCATTATTCACAACCGCCAGGAATATAATATTGTGTAAAGTTTACACTGTAAACTAATAAAATGTAAAGCTCTTAAACCCAACACTATAATCACATGGTTACGGGTAATACCTAACCTATCGGATGAGTCAACTGACCTCAGGGGATGTTTATGTCTATTCTAAACGTTTTATTTAAGAGGTGTATTTAACATTCCTTTCCAAATTCAACCGCAGTGATTTTTTCAACATACTGATTGGAGAAAACAAGGCTTTGCCAAATGAACAGTTATCGAGAGTTCGGTAAAATATCTGGCAAGGAAAAAAGTGAATAATTTCAGAAATCAGCACACTTCTAATCTGGATTTGGCTGGTTAGCTACATCATAACGAACAGGTAACTCAATTTGGCCATTGAATGAGTAAATCGTAAATCAAGCTGAAAGTTGGCTTGGAACTTGGAAGAGATCGATGTCTTTACAATTTATAACGCGGTATTCAAATTGATCATTAAAACAAAGAATTGTAGACAGTCTCTCAAGCTAGTTAACAAGATCTATCTTTGGTTAAAAATTACCAAGAATGGTAACTTCTTTGTTGATATCTTCAACATCATCGTATTCATCAGGTTTTGTACGTTTGGGGCGTGGTGGTTTAGGACTCGTAGGTTTTGGAGATCTCACTCGAACCTTTTTCATTTCTATATCTCCAAGATTGGCATGAACAATGTTTTCATTGGCAATATTTACAGATCCACCGTTATTTGGATTGACAATGTTTTCATTGGGAATATTGTTGACAGCAATGTTGTTTCTTTTGGTATTATGTACAGTATCAACAATGTTATCTCCATTGGCAATATGGATAGCTTCACCTTTATTATCAGGATCAATAAAATTGTCTCCTTGGGCAATGTTGCTTCTTTTGGCAATATGTACAGTATCAACAATGTTATCTCCATTGGCATTATTATTTATTATCAGGATCAATAAAATTGTCTCCTTGGGCAATGTTGCTTCTTTTGGCAATATGTACAGTATCAACAATGTTATCTCCATTGAGACAATGTTTTCATTGGGAATATTGTTGACAGCAATGTTGTTTCTTTTGGTATTATGTACAGTATCAACAATGTTATCTCCATTGGCATTATTGATAGATTCACCTTCATTAACAAGCTCATTGTCTCCTTTGGCAATGTTGTTTATATTGATAATATCATTGGCTTTGATTTCAATGTGAGTTTCGAGAGGAGCTTGAGCTTCGTTGAATTTGTTTTTACAGCCGCACTTTTTGTCTATCTTCTTGGCTGGAAAAGATTTTAGTCATATTATTGTCTTAGCATATTTATGTTTCCCTCCCAATAGTTATTATCATAGGTTTTCTATATCCATCCATCTATGTATGTTCTATTATTTTTTAGTTTTGCTCATCAACACCTGGGTTATATGCACCAATGGTTTTCTATGTATAGGCGTTGAATTTGTTTTTACAGCCGCACTTTTTGTCTATCTTCTTGGCTGGAAAAGATTTTAGTCATATTATTGTCTTAGCATATTTATGATTCCCTCCCAATAGATTCAAGTTACTATCATAGGTTTTCTATATCCATCCATTGATCCATCTAGGTTATGTTCTATTATTTTTTAGTTTTGCTCATCAACACCTGGGTTATATGCACCAATGGTTTTCTATGTATACTTTTCTCATTTAAAACAACTAAGATTAAAGTGAAAGGTATTGTTTTCGATCATGTGTAGGGGACCTATAGAATGAAAAGTGTCGGTTTTGTTTACCTATTTTCGGTCTTTCCCGAATTTGATCATAAAAGCATGCCCTGTCTACAACATGTCTCTTATTTCTATTCCCTCCAATCTGATTTTCATTTGCAACATCATCATTGTCATCCAAATCTTTTTCAATTCCTTCGTCAGACACATCTTCAGCAGTTCGCTTCCTTCGATCTTTTCGCGCTAAGCTTTCAAGTTCTTCTGTGTCTCTCTCGGATTCTCGGAATTGTCGCACGGGCCAGGTTGCATTCAACGGTTTGATAAAGTAATCGCGGAATATGGCTTTGATGTGGTTCTTAATGGTTTGGTTCTGATAGTATCGGTGGAAGTACTGCGTGTTGTTGTAGGATTTGCCTGCGAATAGACAGGAGTGATCCTTGTTTTAACACTCTAACGTTCGAGTTGAACAATTTTTCAGTGGAAAATAGGTAGGATCGAAGATAAAGTAGGTAAGTACACAAGTTCGAAGAAAGGAAACTTTTTGATTTGCAAATGTGGGATATCATGTTGGTATGAGTAAATATTTGGCAAAACACTTTTACCATAGTAATATTCAATTTTATTATACAGCCAAAAGTGTACGAAATGGTCTAAATATTGCTCTAGAACAAATAGCTAGAAACAAGATCTCCATTGGAGATGAAATGTTACTTCCAATTTCAATGAGAAACATCATAAAGGAAATATGAAATTTTTAAATGTGCATCATCAAATTAAGAGTGTAATTTTCACACTGATGATGCCAGAAATAAATCTTTTCCAGCCAAGAAGATAGACAAAAAGTGCGGCTGTAAAAACAAATTCAACGAAGCTCAAGCTCCTCTCGAAACTCACATTGAAATCAAAGCCAATGATATTATCAATATAAACAACATTGCCAAAGGAGACAATGAGCTTGTTAATGAAGGTGAATCTATCAATAATGCCAATGGAGATAACATTGTTGATACTGTACATAATACCAAAAGAAACAACATTGCTGTCAACAATATTCCCAATGAAAACATTGTCAATCCCAATAACGGTGGATCTGTAAATATTGCCAATGAAAACATTGTTCATGCCAATCTTGGAGATGTAGAAATGAAAAAGGTTCGAGTGAGATCTCCAAAACCTACGAGTCCTAAACCACCACGCCCCAAACGTACAAAACCTGATGAATACGATGATGTTGAAGATATCAACAAAGAAGTTACCATTCTTGGTAATTTTTAACCAAAGAAATTTGTTTTTCTTGTATATTTTACTTGCCGTGTGGGACAAAGTTCAAAGTTTTTCTTTTCTTTTGTAACTGTCTAAGTAATTATTGGGACTTACTTTCTTGTCATGGTTTTCTATGAATGATTTTTAATAATATTTGTTTCCTTGCATGAATTTCATTATATCCTTTGGGTATTTTCAGTAGTATGTGTTTATTTTCATTTTCCTTGTGTTGATCTTTGTTTGCATCCATATTGTTGAGAACATTCTCTGTTGAAAACTGTGTCTATCATTGATAAGTGTAAGTCCACAGCATGTCGTACTTTAACACAGTCTTTTAATTTCTTATTGTATTTCTATCCTCGTTTAAGACCTTGTTTAGACTACGAGGGTAAACTCATTTTGTTTGAATAGGACTGAACAGTACTATTTTCTATCAGATAGATATAGATCTGATGAAACCGGAGATTAAACTGAACTTGTGTGAAACCATCGAAACGATCAGATTTGTCGCATCAGATGATCTGATGAGTTCATCTCATGCGATAAAACTTATCGTGAGTGGCCGATTTAAAAATGGGTGTTATACTCAGTTGTTTGATGACCGCTCATTTTTCATTTCAGACGCGGCTCTCCTGCCGGAATCACCCGTCGCGCAACCCGCAGTGGCATGCGGATGTCACGCACCCCGCGTGCGTCGCCAACTCCGCATCGACGTCAACAACAACAACACCATCCGCAAGGTCAACTGGGAGAAGCTGGCCAAGATTCTGGTGCATGAAAACCGCAACCTGTCCAAACTTCTAGACAGATATGTGACTAGACGTACAACGCCGATAAGGAAGTACGAATGCCGCCATTGTGGAGAAAGGTTGCCCGACTTGCAGCCGTATTTGGAGCATATGGTGCAACATGAGAAGGAGTTTGAGCTAGAGCAGTCCTATTCGGAGGAGTTTAATATTACGTGCAACCATTGCTATCAGGTGAGAAAATCTATCTAGCTACCTAAATTGGCTGGTACTATAGTTGAAAGCTTGAAACAAGCACTTTAGCATAATACATAAAAGTTCTCCCACCACTGGCCCTGCTGAGTTTTCCTGCTGAGTAGCGAGATATAACCTTTGTTTGAGGAAAGCAGAGGTCGTTTTGTCTTCCGTAGATTCCTCTCTCCTATCCTGTCCTAATTCTCTCTTCGCTTTCGAGACGATAAGACCTTAGCGGTTACAGTTCCCTGTATCAAACCTCTTAAAAAGTAGTATTACGGGATTTAACATCAATCCCAATCATTTCAAGGACGAGAAAAATATTCAAGCAGACAAGAAAAACTTAGAAGAACAAATAGAAATGAAACGTCATCCATTTGGACATGAAAACAGTGATCCCTTAATACATGACGATAACTACTATGATGCCCCTGTAATACCAGACTACCAAAACAGACCTTATGGACATAAAAATGATTTCAAAATAGACGCACACAACCTATATTCCATTTTAAGAAAGAAAGATAAAGGAAATCTACTAAATGACAGAGAACATTACGCAATAGAGGGAAATGATCTATTCAATATCTTGAGCAAAAGCTTGCCTAAAAATTCAAAAACTCAGGATGTATACAAAATTGATGGACATCAGTTAAAAAGTCATTTACTACAGAAGGCACAAAATAATGAACCTATTCATGAATTAAAAGAATCTTTTGACGAGAGAAAATCAAGGAGAAGGCGAAGAAAGATTTCTCGTTAGAGTCATTGGCAGATATGTAAACAAGAAACGAAGCCTTAAGGCGCAACGCACACTAGTGAAACGCATTTCATGAAACCCGTACATAAGGTTATAACCTTATAACAGAACAGTTGTTCTCGTGTTGACCCAGCACCTAAATGGGAAGTATTGAGTCTCTTCTCGCCCATCTGATCAGCGGCATACTACAGGATGGGTCTATGTAGCAGTTGTTTCATTGCTACAAAATAAAAACGGGGGTGAAACACTCATCTTAAAAATAATAATCCAACCAAAACCAAATGATGGTCTACTTAATAAGAACATTAGGGACGAACAAAGTATAAAAACAAAAGATTCTATGCATGCAGCTAATGATAACAAAAATACCCAAAATCACGGAGATTTCATAGATGGAAATACACTATTCAACATATTAAAAGACAGTAATAAGGATATTCTCGGAGAAACTATGCAAAAGAAAAATATAAACGTTGAAAATGATGCAAAAATTCCACGAAACGAGCCGAAAACAGGCGAAGGAAGCGTACCTGGCGAGACGAGAGAAAATCAAGGAGAAGGCGAAGAAAGATTTCTCGATAGAGTCATTGGCAGATATGTAAACAAGAAACGAAGCCTTAAGGCGCAATGCACACTAGTGAAACGCCGTACATAAGGTTATAACCTTATAACAGAACAGTTGTTCTCGTGTTGACCCAGCACCTAAATGGGAAGTATTGTGTCTCTTCTCGCCCATCTGATCAGAGGCATACTACAGGATGGGTCTAATGTAGCAGTTGTTTCATTGCTACAAAATAAAAACGGGGGTGAAACAATCATCTTTAAAATAAAAAATAATAATAAAAAAAAAACTACTGAAACCGAGTTTCATGAAACTCCTTGTGCATTAACAGATGAAACGCGTTTCATGCAACAAGTTTCACTAGTGCGCATTGCGCCTGACGCATTCATAAAGGCTCAAATCGAAAAATATACGTACAAAATACCTACCTGGTGTAAATAGAATGTAAATACAAAAGTGGTATTTTCAAAATTGTGTACTTTCTTTTATTTCCTCGTGAAATCCTTTTGGTTCTTTCAACAACTCCTACAATGGCAATAGGAGCAGAGGAGGTACCTATACCTTTTTGTCTTTGGAAAAAGCAGACAGTATGAAGTATAGGGTATGCCTTTTGGATTTTCAATCACCCCTCCTTAAGGTGGGATTTTGATTTTGCACAATGGGAAAAGAAACAACACCAACAACAACAACAACAACAACAACAACAACAACAACAACAACAACAACAACAACAACAACAACAACACCAACAACAATCAACAACAACAACAACAACAACAACAACAACAACAACAACAACAACAACAACAACAACAACAACAAAAACAACAACAAATTAGATTTCCAAAGAACTGCTTTATATTTTAATACGTTGCTTTTTTTAAAGCAATCTCATGAAATATGTACTGAAATATGTATCAAATAAGTGCTTCTTGTACCCCATTAAAGCTGAATTTCTTTCGTGCATGATGACTTGATGACAGAAACTTTAAAATTGGTACATAGGTACAAGGTACCTAATTTAATTTTCTAACATACCTACTAGACAAAGACTGCAGAGAAGACATACGTTTCTGCAGATGAAAAGGTGTATCATGCATGGGTTTATAGACTATTACTAATCCCTTTCGGGTTTCGGACCAAGGTTTCGGAAAATCCCTAAGAATCCTAGTCATATAATAAGGTGAGCAGTTATTTAATGTGACTGGGAGTTTCTCATTTCTCGTGAAATCGAAAACAACATTTGCGGTGTAAATAGAATGTAAATACAAAAGTGGTATTTTCAAAATTGTGTACTTTCTTTTATTTCCTCGTGAAATCCTTTTGGTTCTTTCACCAACTCCTACAATGGCAAAAGGAGCAGAGGAGGTACCTATACCTTTTTGTCTTTGGGAATAGCAGACAGTATGAAGTATAGGGTATGCCTTTTGGATTTTCAATCACCCCTCCTTAAGGTGGGATTTTGATGTCCGAGTATTTCCCTATTGCACAATGGGAAAAGAAACAACAACAACAACAACAACAACAACAAAAACAACAACAACACCAACAACAACAACAACAACAACAACAACAACAACAACAACAACAACAACAACAACAACAACGACAACAACAACAACAACAACAACAAAAACGACAACAAATTAGATTTCCAAAGAACTGCTTTATATTTCAATACGTTGCTTTTTTAAAGCAATCTCATGAAATATGTACTAAGTGCTTCTTGTACCCCATTAAAGCTGAATTTCTTTCGTGCATGATGACAGAAACTTTTTTTTTTTTAAGAGGTTTGACAGAGGGAACTCTAATTGCTATGGTCTTATCGTCCCGAAATCGAAGAGAGAAGGAACACAGGATAGGAGAAAGCCAGCCGTTCCAAGAACGAACATTATCCCATCAGGATAAAATCCGCCCCGGGCGGGAATCGAACCCGCGGCCTAGCGCTTACAAGGCAGACGCACTACCAACTAAGCTAACTAGGCCGGCTCAGAAATTTTAAAATTGGTACATAGGAACTAATTTAATTTTCTAACATACTAGACAAAGACTGCAGAGAAGACATACGTTTCTGCAGATGAAAAGGTATATCTTGCATGGGTTTATGGACTATTACTAATCCCTTTTGGGTTTCGGACCAAGGTTTCGGAAAATCCCTAAGAATCCTAGTCATATAATAAGGTAAGCAGTTATTTAATGTGACTGGGAGTTTCTCATTTCTCGTGAAATCGAAAACAACATTTGCCAGAATTGAGACTTTTGATCCCTAGAACGTTCTATTCTCCAAAACCCTGATAACATCCTAATTCGCAATTTCTCGACTAACAAATGAAATTAATAGTACCTAAGAATAAACTCAACGAACAAGAAGAAAAAAATATTATCAGATTACAACAAGTGATAATATTTCTTCATAATAATTATAATAATAAAATAAAACAGTAATAAAACCAAGTCACGTTGCTTTTGTTATATGTTTTCATACTGCTTTCGAAATTAGAAAATAGAAACGTCAGTATTAGCCTTACTTAAACAGAAATAGTCAATTTAGTGCTTTCTAAAGGTCTCATCAGTCGATTTGATGATCAAATTGTCAATACATTGTTTATTTTGCTTAGAGAGGTAAATATTTACTTAGACTGTGGCTATAATATTTATTTTTATAAAAAGTGAGTGAAGTGAGGATACCAAATTACCAACTGTTTACTTGGCAATTGAAAGATTTCCATTGAATAATTTGTCATTTTAAGATAAGAAGTGATAGTATCTGTCTCTAATCTGATGGGATTTCTTCATTTTGCAGGGGTAAACACACATCATAAGAGGTAGACTAGAGGAACAAAACAGAAATAGTGCTTACTAAAGGTCTCATCAGTCGATTTGATGATCAAATTGTCAATACATTGTTTATTTTGCTTAGAAAGGTAATTATTTACTTAGATTGTGGCTATAATATTTATTTTTATAAAAAGTGAGTGGAAGTGAGGATACCAACTTACCAACTGTTTACTTGGTAATTGAAAGAAACAAGTGATAGTATCTGTCTCTAATATGATGGGATTTCTTCATTTTGCAGGGGTAAACACACACATTGTATGAGATCATAAGAAGTAGACTAGAGGAACAAATATTTTGTAGTGACTATGTATAATAATCGTGAAAGTAAATCTATGATGCTGTTTATGCTGATACTAGCTATTCTTAACATAAATTCAGTAAGCACCGAAAATGTTCAAATAAAATCATTCAATAAAGAATTGAAGGAAAATATTTTAACCGGGAACAACACGAAACTAAACGAGCTAGCTTCATCGGATAACAATGAACTTGTTCCATATACTCAACTCTTTAACATAAATTCAGTAAGCACCGAAAATGTTCAAATAAAATCATTCAATAAAGAATTGAAGGAAAATATTTTAACCGGGAACAACACCAAACTAAACGAGCTAGCTTCATCGGATAACAATGAACTTGTTCCATATACTCAACTCCTACCATATTTATATTCTAAGTTGCCCATACCTGTCAGTTTAATCAATCAACTGAGAAAATACAACATCAATAAAAACATGTTGAACAAGATACACAGTTATAACATGTTAAGGAGAGATCTACATAGCAAACTTGTTGAAAATGAAATCGACACATTGAAATACAATGAAATTTTGGGCAAGAAGTTCCACAATTTGTTTAAAAATATAAACCAAGAAGTTAAGGAGAGATCTACATAGCAAACTTGTTGAAAATGAAATCGACACATTGAAATACAATGAAATTTTGAGCAAGAAGTTCCACAATTTGTTTAAAAATATAAACCAAGAGGTTTGGTTCTGATAGTATCGGTGGAAGTACTGCGTGTTGTTGTAGGATTTGCCTGCGAATAGACAGGAGTGATCCTTGTTTTAACACTAACGTTCGAGTTGAACAATTTCCCAGGGGGAAATAGGTAGGATCGAAGATAAAGTAGGTAAGTACACAAGTTCGAAGAAAGGAAACTTTTTGATTTGTAAATGTGGGATATCATGTTGGTATGAGTAAATAATTGGCAAAATACTTTTACCATATTCAATTTTATTACACAACCAAAAGTGTACGAAATGGTCTAAATATTGCTCTAGAACAAATAGCTAGAAACAAGATCTCCATTGGAGACAAAATTTAATGTTACTTTCAATTTCATTGAGAAACATCATAAAGGAAATATGAAATTTTTAAATATGCATCATCAAACTAAGAGTGTAATTTTCACACTGATGATGCCAGAAATGGCGAAACATGTCTGAATAAAGAATAAAGAACCCCCCCCCCACCTGTGAAGGGTAAAATTTACTTTTGTTGACTTCTTTTTAAGATGAATCTTCACAAATTGCTCTTCCACCCAACCAAAGATAGGATAGTAAAAAGGGGAAAAAGAAGAAGATGAAGAGATAGATGAAGAAAATGAATAGAAGAAGAATAAGAGGTAATCTTCACAAAGCCACGTCAGAATCTATCAGTAAATGAAGAGGAGTACATAACTGATATACCTGGCGCCATAATATTGTATCTGATAGTGGGCCACAGCTTATAGGACCAAGTGGTGCCAAACAAGGCCGGACCATACGCGTACGTTCCTTCCACGCCTTCCAGATTTTGACCAAGGCCTCTCAACTCTTTGTCACCAGGAGCCATTAATTCTTGGCCAGCCTGGGAGCCGATTAAATCTCGCTGAGCTTGGTCATTTTGAAGCTGCAAGTTGTGCTTTTCGTGCTCAGCTAGGCCTAAAATGAGACGAAAGAGAGGGTTTTCAGAACTGTTTTCAGGTTTTCACTTTTTTGATTTTGACCAGGGCCTCTCAACTCTTTGTCACCAGGAGCCATTAATTCTTGGCCAGCCTGGGAGCCGATTAAATCTCGCTGAGCTTGCTCATTTTGAAGCTGCAAGTTGTGCTTTTCGTGCTCAGCAAGGCCTAAAATGAGACGAAAGAGAGGGTTCTCAGAAATGTTTTCAGGTTTTCACTTTTTTCCCCGATTTTAAAAAATTGACCCGAATATGACTGTCTTTTGGCACTTTTACTCTAACTACGTACAAAGTATTGAATTTATTATGAGCCTTACAGCCTGATTTCTCCTGTTGTACAGCCTGATTTCTTGATTATTCACCACATTGAAGCCTTTAGATTCTTTAGAGATTGTTTTGTCAAACCGTTCAATGCAAGATATGTCCCTTTCTGTGTTACAATTTGTTTTGAATAGATTTAAATTGAAGTTAGTTAATATTTTTTTATTTTGTTTACGAGTAGGTAATCCATTTGTTTTACAAATTTTTAGTATAAGTACTAGACATATTGTTTATTATTGTTTGTTAATATTGCTATTGATCTCTTTAGATTTTAATCAATTACATTTAAGCTACCTATTTATACCTTTATTACACCAGGTAGGTATTTTGTACGTATATTTTTCGATTTGAGCCTTTATGAATGCGTCAGGCGCAATGCGCACTAGTGAAACTTGTTACTTGAAACGCGTTTCATCTGTCAATGCACAAGGAGTTTCATGAAACTCGGTTTCAGTAGTTTTTTTTATTTTAAAGATGATTGTTTCACCCCCGTTTTTATTTTGTAGCAATGAAACAACTGCTACATTAGATGAATTATGTTGTCGTACACTAAATAAAATAAATATTGCCATTACCTTGGAAATAGTACTCCCTGTACTTGTCATGCATAAGGATCGGATCTTTGATATTGAAATCTGGATTCCAATTGAACATGTGATACTTTTCATATTCCTTATCCATCTTATCCATAAGAGTGTCTACATCTCTTCTTTTTCTTTTGTTTATTATTTCTCTTCTTGGTTTGTTGACTTCATTGTCAACTTTGTTTGGAGTATCTACTTGTCGTTTCTTCAAGTTATGTTTATTTCCAATATTTACTTGTCGTTTTTTGATGTGATCTTTTCCATTGTGTGTGTTTTCAACATTTACTTGTCGCTTTTTGATACTGTGTTCCATTCCTTCGCGTTTATTGTTTCTCACAGCTTTATTTCTCTTTAGCATCATCAAGTCTCGTTTCTTTCTTCGACTCCTCTTCTGTTTCTTCTTGTATTCGACATTTCGCTTCTTGCGACGGCCTTTGTTGACCGTGTCCAGCACAAAGTGTTTCATCACGTTGTAGTCTAAATGGTGCGCAACGACGTGCACCGTTTCCGCGTTTTCAATGCGACAACTGCGCCGTTTTCGTACGCGCTTGGCGTCTTCTTCCGGGTGGATTTTCTTCATGTGAAGACCTGAAATAAAATAGAATGTAGAGATTTAAAAAGAAAAAAAAAATGTTGGGAAGAGTTGACCAAAAACGGGTACCATAACATTAAATTTATATTTTTCTTGTTACTTTCCTTATCCTATAGGAAGGAAAGTAATGTGATCGGGTCTTTTTGTGGATATCACAACATTACTAAGTGCCTCCTTTGCAATCAATTTCCAAATCAAATCTCAATTTCTTTGTGGTAAAGCAGAGCTTTCTTACAATTTTTTGTGGATATCACAACATTACTAAGTGCCTCCTTTGCAATCAATTTCCAAATCAAATCTCAATTTCTTTGTGGTAAAGCAGAGCTTTCTTACAATTTTTTGTGGATATCACAACATTACTAAGTGCCTCCTTTGCAATCAATTTCCAAATCAAATCTCAATTTCTTTGTGGTAAAGCAGAGCTTTCTTACAATTTTTTGTGGATATCACAACATTACTAAGTGCCTCCTTTGCAATCAATTTCCACATTTCAATAATCTTTTTACACCGGTAATGCCGCCACTGGTCGCTACTCGATTGAAGCATCTCCTCAATTGTACTCACGAGGCTGAGTGCACCCCGAACTCCAAGCCGAAAAAAACCTCGGCTCCGCCGGGAATCGAACCCGGGCCTCCTACGTACAAGCCTAGTGTGATACCCACTCGGCCACGGTGAATACCTTGTTTGTCTGGTTGCCCAGGAGGATTTCCGCCTCCCTGAGGGCGACTTTGTGTTCGAGGTACTTTTGAACGTTGGTGAACGCCAAGTCGCAGTGAACACACTTGACGGTTTGATCCACACGGTCGATGTGCGGCAAACTCTCGTAGCCTTTGTCGTTGATGTGATCTAGGAGTTCTTGGCGGGTGTTGAACTTGGCGCCGCATTCGAAACACTCGTTCACCCAGTAACTTTTGGTGGTGAAGATATTTTCTGTGGATGGGGAGGATCAACGGGTTAATAAGGACTGGAAAATGGAAATATTAACACCTTGACTGCCTCACTACTTTCGGCAGGAGAGCCGCGTCTGAAATGAAAAATGAGCGGTCATCAAACAACTGAGTATAACACCCATTTTTAAATCGGCCACTCACGATAAGTTTTATCGCATGAGATGAACTCATCAGATCATCTGATGCGACAAATCTGATCGTTTCGATGGTTTCACACAAGTTCAGTTTAATCTCCGGTTTCATCAGATCTATATCTATCTGATAAAAAATAGTACCTTTTGACTATTTATTTCAAATGCTATGAGCAAATTTGTGGTCGCCATATGCTATGGTGTTTCGCTAGAGTTATTTTTATTTATTTATCATCATTTTTTTCCTACAGCAACTACACCCTCACAAATGCTATGAGCAAATTTGTGGTCGCCATATGCTATGGTGTTTCGCTAGAGTTATTTTTATTTATTTATTATCATTTTTTTCCTACAGCAATGCTATGAGCAAATTTGTGGTCGCCATATGCTATGGTGTTTCGCTAGAGTTATTTTTATTTATTTATTATCATTTTTTTCCTACAGCGACTACACCCTCACAGATATGGAGGTCACAAGGTGACATCTGTGAGGGCAATGACTGTCGCTGGATTTAAGTGGCAGCCAACAGTATTAGATAGTGTATTGCCAGGGATATACATGGTAGTGAAGATATTAATGCTTATGTTTAACGATGATGGCAGACTTTGGGCCCTACTCCAATACTTACCCATTCGCTCCTTCCTCTCCTTGTTCTCCAGGTCGATCAGGTAGGGAGACTTTGGCTCCTTCGGCTTCTTCATATGCATAAGGAATGCTGTATAGTTGTCATACGTCTTATTACACTCGTAACACGTCCACTTATCCGACATCAACTCTTCGTAGTCGCTATACTCATTGCGGGGTTTCGACCGCCACATGACCTCTTCGCTTGGCGACAGCGTTGCGGTTTCGTTGCGTAGGCGCATGTAGTCCATATGTTCGTCGTATTGAACATGGTAGTTCTGATCCGAGCGTTCGACCGCCACATGACCTCTTCGCTTGGCGACAGCGTTGCGGTTTCGTTGCGCAGGCGCATGTAGTCCATATGTTCGTCGTATTGAACGTGGTAGTTCTGATCCGAGCGCGTCTCCCTTGCGTCAATGATGCGCATGCATTCGCGGAAGCTCCGCTCCCGCATGCGGTTCTCCTCGGAGGTCACGTTGGGGTTTTTAGCTGCGGAGAAGGAAGCCGGAGGCCTAGAATTATTGTTCAGAACTGATTCTAGAAGGTTGCATCAATATTTATCGTGTTCTGCCATCTAGGATCAGCAAAACCCGAGAGAAGTACGAGTGTTGCCATATGGCAACGCTAGGCATTACCGGCCAGGACAACAGTCAGGGTGTAAACTTGGTTTAAGCTTAACTCTTGGACGAAATAATCTCATTGGGTAAAAAGCTAAAAAGTTTGAAATCAAACAATCAGATTGTTTCATCAAAAATCAAGTTTTCAAATTTGAAATCTCTTAGATTCCATGCCTTGGCTGAGAGTGAACCCGCGCTCTCCTGTTTACCAGTTCAGCGTGACCATTAAGCCACCAAATATCATGTTAATGGCCCTTTTATTAATCCGTAAATTGTATAAGGCCAGCCATCACTATCAGGTAGACCTGACGACTATACACCTGGTCAGGTCTACCTGATAGTGACTGGCTGACCTAAATATAACAATATTTACCTATGCCGAAATCTTCAAGCAGTCGGGACTCACTACTTTTGACTATTTATTTCAAATGCTATGAGCAAATTTGTGGTCGCCATATGCTATGGTGTTTCGCTAGAGTTATTTTTATTTGTTTCTTATCATTTTTTTCCTACAGTGACTACACCCTCACAGATATGGAGGTCACAAGGTGACATCTGTGAGGGCAATGACTGTCGCTGGATATAAGTGGCAGCCAACAGTATTAGATAGTGTATTGCCAGGGATATACATGGTAGTGAAGATGTTAACGCTTATGTTTAACGATGATGGCAGACTTTGGGCCCTACTCCAATACTTACCAGACGATCCGTCCTGTCCTGAAAAAGGTGATGGATTAAATCGAGTTGGTTTGGGGGTTAGCTACTCCTATTAGTTTTGGGCGCGGCGCGATGTGGTACGGCGCAGAGCCTTGAACCGCAAATCGGTTTGTGAGCTTATTGCTCATAACTAACTCTATGCTATGGTTCTCCTGTAATTCTGAATTCATGGCTTTCACCGAAGATTTAATCGGAGAGATTTCACTAATGGAAGATTTTTTAACTGCCCGAAAAGGCGTTATTAAATAGATAATAAATTTCTAGATCAGACCTGAGCACGGGAAAAGCAAAAAAGAAAAAGAAAAAAATCCATGTAGATTAGAGCAATTGTAAATTTCCATTACATAAACATTCAAAACCCCTTTAAAAATATACTTACTTCCGCAATTGACGAAATTCTTCCTTGATCATCCAGAATCTTCACAGTTCTCTTGACTTGAAATTTGGTATTTGGTATGTAGTCCTCAAATGTAACAAGGATGCGATACGAACCTTTTGGTTAAGATCGGTGCTGCGGTCGACAGTATTTTGACCGCTTTCAGGCTGTTTTCGGCTCTACTGACTAAATGGTAAGAGAAATCCCAAAAGATATAAGAGAAGATCAACTTCATACCCCCACAAAATCAAACTCTATTTTTCATTAAGATTGGTGCAGCGGTTAGCTGTGTTTCGACCTAATTTTGACAGTTTTCGACCGCTTTTTGGTGGTTTTCAGCTGTACTGACTAAACGGTTAGAGATATTCAATATCAATCGGATAAGGAAAGTCGTGAGATGCTCACACCAGATTTTTTTTGTGATTTCTTTGGCCTACTTTACCTCCGTCTCAGTCACTTCCGGTGGGTTCCAGAACGTATTGTCTTGGACACAGCTTTAGGTTATATTTAGAAGTCAATGGTACACAAATATGCACAAAAAATCACAAAGGACAAAATGATTGCCCAAGGCAACTCTTACCTGACTTGGAATTTCTGGTAGTTTTCCTTCCATCTCCTGGACACAGCTTTAGGTTATATTTAGAAGTCAATGGTACACAAATATGCACAAAAAATCACAAAGGACAAAATGATTGCCCAAGGCAAACTCTTACCTGACTTGGAATTTCTGGTAGTTTTCCTTCCATCTCTATCTTCATCACTACTATCACTATCCGATTCTTCTTCCTCACTATGGTTATCTTCTTCGTTATCTTCATTCACATTCAAATAGTAATCCGGGATTTCAGGAATCTCCTCATGAGCCTCTGGTGGCGGATTCATGTCGTTGTTGACTCACATTCAAATAGTAATCCGGGATTTCAGGAATCTCCTCATGAGCCTCTGGTGGCGGATTCATGTCGTTGTTGACTCCATTTATGTCTCTGTTGACCCCATCCATGTCTTTGTTGACCCCATTCGTGTCTTTGTTAACCACGTTAGTGTTTTGGGACACTTTTTCTGGATTTGTTGACCCCATTCGTGTCTTTGTTAACCCCGTTTGTGTTTTGGGACACTTTTTCTGGGTCTTCTTCGCCTATGCCTGATTTGGATACTGTTTGTTGGTCAATTTCTGTGTCTGTTTCTTTTTGTCGGGCATATCTTTCTTGAACTCGAGACTCCAGATTTTCACTGATTGATCGTTCATTATAATCGTCTGCTACTTTGTTTAGATTTTTGGCATCACTGTTGGATTTCCCTATTGATTCCTTAGGAATATCCACTGTGAAGATGTTGGGTATACGTCCGGGTGTGATGTTTTCAATTCTCTCCTTAGAGGTGTTGAAGGACTCGTAGATTTTGTAAAGTGGTACGGTTTTGTTGTCTCCTGCTCCCGGGTTGTCAATTTCTATGCAATCGACCGACCGCTTGTGCTTGACGCCTAGTGAAGAGACGAAATTGTGGTTTAATGAATTCGTCAGGGGAAAGGAGCTCCCTGGTGTATTTCAAAATCCTAAAAAGAGCCACCCTAGATAGCTTCCAGGGTAGTACGCCTGCCCTGTAGGCGCTAGGTCCAAGGTTCGATTCCTGCCCGGGGCAAACTTTATCGTAAACAGATGGGATTTGTTCTCGGAATAGCTGGCTTCCTGCTATGCTGTCTTCCTTCTCTCTTCGTTTTCGGAACGATAAGACCTCAGCAATTACAGTTCCCTCAAGGTACCTATCTAGGCTCTTTGAAAAAAGGGGAAAAAATTTTTTTCTTTTGTATTTTATAGGGCGTTATTAAAGTCCAATGTTCTCTGAAGGTGTGTCCAAACATAGTCGACCGGTCGTCGATCGACGAGGTGAATCTATGTTGTCGAGGCAGTCTGGACGGTTCAGTCGACATCGATCGATTATGTGTGGACACACCTTTAGTAATTCACCTTTCAAATAGTCTATGTAATCCGGATTCCACTCCTTCTGGTGTGGCGGCAGCGTGGTAGCGTTGCGCGCCCTGTCACGTTTGATTTGATTCCGGATTTCCGCTTCGCGCGCACTGATGATGGATGCGTTCTTCTTGTGTTCCAACAGATGCGCATATGTCAGCTCGTGATTGCGGAAGGTTGCGTTGCACCGTTTGCATTTGTACGTCTCCGGTTCGAATATAGACTGGACGATGCGGTTTTCTTCGTACTGACGGCGTAGCTTGTGGTGAATTGTTTCCCAACTAGAAAAATAGCGGTAAGGCCGGCCACTCACTATCAGGTAGAGCTGACAGGTGCGCCTGATCAAGTATACCTGACACCTGATAAGCACACACACTGACAGGTACGGCTGAAAGGTCCCTCTGTCAGGTTTACCTGATACATGATGAGCATACAGATAGACGTAATCAGGTGTACCTGTCGTCAGGTCTACCTGATACTGAGTGGCCGTCTCAAGCAGTAGAGAATTCAGGATGGACCCGAATTGTTGGTGGCAAGCGTCAGTTAATTTATGCATAACAATTATCTGTGTAGTGTTTGAACTCCCGTTGTCCCACCACAATCATCAATTTCAGCTTTTGTGAATTCCCAAAAACTCTAATGGTGCGTTTCCACTCACTTGGCATTTGCCGATCGGCATGAACTGTTTAAATTAAAACAAATAAAAACAGATCATGACGTTAGACAAATGCAGAGTGAGTGGAACCGCATCGTTACTCTATCAAAAGCGCTGTCTCTAATAGTCTACTCAGCTACTCACCTATATCATTCCTCTACTAGTGCTAGTCTACTCACCTATCATCCCAGTAAGCCTCCTTGAAGCACCGGTCCATATATTCGGGCGGGAGCTCATCAAAATAATCCTTCTTAATTCTCGACACATGCTTGCGGAAATGCGCCTCCGCCGACCGGTGCGAAATGTTCTTCCCGCATGCGTTACAAATGGAGTGCGTGCTCTTATTGAACACCTCGTCCATGTACTCATCAATCGCCGCGTATGATTCCGGATTCACATTGTGTTCCGGAGCGTCAGGGTTGAAGGACTTGTAAAAGGAATCCTCCAGGATGGGCCGATGTTGCACGAACGACCCATTATCGGGTTCGGAGAAAACGAAGTCGTAGTTCTTGCTCATGTCCACGCCAAACTCGCTGTGTCCCCACATAGCCGATCGACGAGTCTGTTGTCGAGATCGTATAAACGGTTTCAGTCAACGTCGATTGACGGCGTCGACTATGTGTGTACACAGCTTTAGGTTATATTTAGAAGTTAATGGTACACAAATATGCACAAAAAATCACAAAGAACAAAATGATAGCCCAAGGCAACTCTTACCTGACTTGGAATTTCCCCTTGAGATCTTCAAATGAAGAACTTCTTGAAGTGCCTTTGATCGAGTGCTATCGATGGTATAGATTTCGAATATTGGCAATCATATACCATTCTCACTTTCCTGACAGCTGTTCTGGAAGTAAAAACTCAATGGAATAGGACATTTAAAGAGTACTCAGCAACCCTTGTAAAGCATATTTAGAAATACCCCCATAGGAATCAGTAGGAACTGTACGAACCCCAAACGTTAAATTCAACATAACGAAATTCCCACTTTATTTTTATTATTAATAGTACTTTAGGTGAATGAGGTAAACCAATGGACACTTCCTGTGTTGCCTAACCTTGCTGTCTCATGTAGCAAAACTCGGATTAATCATCCAAATATGGAGTAATATTGGGCTGAACTTTTCTTGTCTATTGGGAATTTTTGGTCACTTAATTTGACGCATCAACATAATAATATGTGGCGATGGCGCCTTACAGTACAGCCATACAGAACAAAATAAGTAGGTACGTACACTATCATAAACAAATATCATTAAGTCACCTTGAATAAGAACTTTGTGAAAACTGCTAAGTAGGTACCTGTGTACATAATGTAATTAATATTTTTAAACTTCCCTGTATGTGATTACAAGTACATAGGCTTATACAAAAAAAGCCAATAGGTACAAAAAAATAAATAAATCATTATTATTACCACTTACATTTTCTTTCCATCAACATGAATGACGTAAAGGTTTCAATAAACATATTAACTATGGTTGGCAGGAAGGTACTTTGCTCTTTAGAAACGGGGAAAATGATTTCTGTCAAAGTTTCCCAAGTTTGCACGATAAAGAATCTCAAGAGGAAATTGATAGATGGAATCTTCATACCTATAATGTCAATGGGCCCAAAAAATGTTGTTAACATTTAATATTTACAAAGTACTTAATGCTTCTGTAAAAGTATCTAAAACAAATTAGCAAAGTTATCACTGAAATTTGAAAAATGAAAAAGACCCAGTATAAAAATAAAAACTCTACTTATTACTTATGATAAAATTTGTCATATGTAGTAGGTATCTAAGTAGGTTTACATTATTATCTAATAATTTATTCTGCACAGTAAGTAATCAAAAAATAAATCAAAATTAGTGGAGACGCCAAAACTCCCAGTATGAAAATTCATTGTAAAACAATCATGTAGAAGTATTGCACATAGGATGCCAACATAGCCTAATAATGAATTACGACACCTGACCTACCTAATCGAAAAATAATTAGGGGAATAATGAAATATTTGACACTGCAAAACAATATTAACTACCTACATGGGGTATTATCGGAAAATTAAATAGGTACCTAAATAAACAGTACCTACCCAGGTATCAATATTTATTTTCATTTGATAAAATTAGTGGAGATGCTGAGTTTACCGTGAAAAAACTGTCGCTTGGTAAACACATAAAATGAAGAGCAAACATCATCTCCACTAATATTGAGAAATGTTAGTGGAGATGTCAAAATTACCGTGTAAAATTTAGCTTTAGGTATTTAACCGTGAAAAAACTGTCGCTTGGTAAACACATAAAATGAAGAGCAAACAACATCTCCACTAATATTGAGAAATAATAGTGGAGATGTCGAAATTACCGTGTAAAATTTAGCTTTAGGTATTTGGGTACGGAGTTGTTATTTTTTAGAATAATAAAGAAATTACTCACTTGTAATCCTTATCGAAGGGGGTTGTCCGGATGGCCACATTGTCATGATTTCGTCGATTTGTCCTCAGCCAATAAAGCGTCGGTTCCTGCGACGACAAATGCGGAGGAAAGCGACATTCCAGGGTAAAATCCTCTCCCTCGTGGGTATCGTGCTCCATAATGGGATTCGAACCCAGCACTGAAATCACAACCGACAGAAAACATACTGTCAGAAAACCTAACATATTGCACATGGTGTAAAAATGACAATTTTGACGAATTAGAAAATGGGAATTTTTCTATTCATAATGGGATTCGAACCCAGCACTGAAATCACAACCGACAGAAAACATACTGTCAGAAAACCTAACATATTGCACATGGTGTAAAAAAGACAATTTTGACGAATTAGAAAATTGGAATTTTTCTATCTAGAGAGCACACATTGGAAAATTTGACGCTATGATCTTTTTAGTAAAGAGCACATTTTTTGTTGGTATTTACTTCGAGGGAAAAATGTAATTATTTTAATTAAATTAATTTTCAAATATCAATTTTATCATTTTTCATGTCATGGTTTGACACTTTAACAAACACATTCAGGTTAAAGTTATAACTGGATATTCAAAAAGAGGTAAACAAAAATTTCAAATTAAATCTGAGCACGCGCCAAGTTGATTAATTTGTAAACAAAATTAAAAATCATTAATATTATAACAATCAAATAGTTAGTTGTAAATAATGATTTTATTGTTTTTTAACTGTCGTAACACAAATTTCGAGTAATTTTAATACTTTCTTTAGTAATTTAAGTCGAATTTAGTGCATTAACAATTAAATAGTTAGTTGTAAATAATGATTTTATTGTTTTTTAACTGTCGTAACACAAATTTCGAGTAATTTTAATACTTTCTTTTGTAATATAAGTCGAATTTAGTGCATAAAGAATATCTCACACATAGCGCAAAATTTCCGATTACGCCTGATGAAAATGTCCAGTCATCGAAATCAGTACCCTACGTTCTTTGGAATAATTATGCTGACACAGGAACAATCAATGTGTAGTATTTAATTACAAAACAAGGGGGTAATGTTCAACAGAGGCTATCGTATATAGCTTCGTAATTTAGTGCATAAAATAAGTCGTTGAATAATAAAAGAAGTCGGTAATCCAAAATTTAAGTAAGAAATTGGTTTCTATTATCACACTATTATCTATTTCAACTATTTTTCACAGCACATCCAACGTTGAAGTTATCCTTTGGAAGGTAATCCTGGGATCCTTTGACATGGGCACTATCACTTCACTTCAGAAAAATAAACACATTTCTTATTGACACACGAGTGAAAACGTTGGTCATAATTTCCGCCTACAAAACTTGTGAATCAACATTGTTAATTTCAATTCGTGAAAAAAGGCAGATAAATTTAAATTACTAGCGGGCGGTTTAAGATCTTAATTCGAGAGACCGCGATAGGTATCTGGTGAAAATTTTCGATAAAAATACGAAAAAAAATCCACATAAAAATTATTAAATCCAATCACAGGCGTAATATTAGAACTAAATAAATAAAAGCACACTTGAATGTTTCGCACGATTCCGCGGAAAAAAAGCACACATGAACGTGAAAATTTTTTTTGAACTTTTTTATTATTTTTAGCGGAAAATCGTAAAAAAAAAATAAATCAAAATTCTCACTCCACGCTACCGGCCACCACGCATCAAACACGTTTCAGATTTGAGAATGCACTGAAGTGAGGAGAAATGAGAAGTTGCATTCAGGGGAACAATGGTGAGAGGCCGCAGGGTAAACTCAACACAGGCGAGTATACGGGTGGAGGGAAAATATCTTCAGCTGGTAGATAGTCATTTCTACATCTCCAAGATTGGCATGAACAATGTTTTCATTGGCAATATTTACAGATCCACCGTTATTGGGATTGACAATGTTTTCCTTGGGAATATGGTTGACAGCAATGTTGTTTCTTTTGGTATTATGTACAGTATCAATATGGAGATAACATTGTTGATACTGTACATAATACCAAAAGAAACAACATTGCTGTCAACAATATTCCCAATGAAAACATTGTCAATCCCAATAACGGTGGATCTGTAAATATTGCCAATGAAAACATTGTTCATGCCAATCTTGGAGATGTAGAAATGAAAAAGGTTCGAGTGAGATCTCCAAAACCTACGAGTCCTAAACCACCACGCCCCAAACGTACAAAACCTGATGAATACGATGATGTTGAAGATATCAACAAAGAAGTTACCATTCTTGGTAATTTTTAACCAAAGAGATTTGTTTTTCTTGTATATTTTACTTGCCGTGTGGGACAAAGTTCAAAGTTTTTCTTTTCTTTTGTAACTGTCCAAGTAATTATTGGGACTTACTTTCTTGTGATGGTTTTCTATGAATGATTTATAATAATATTTGTTTCCTTGCATTAGTTACCATTCTTGGTAATTTTTAACCAAAGAGATTTGTTTTTCTTGTATATTTTACTTGCCGTGTGGGACAAAGTTCAAAGTTTTTCCTTTCTTTTCTTTTGTAACTGTTCAAGTAATTATTGGGAGTTACTTTCTTGTGATGGTTTTCTATGAATGATTTTTAATAGTATTTGTTTCCTTGCATGACTTTCATTATATCTTTTGGGTATTTTCAGTACAAACCAAGAGGAGAAGAAAAACTTCCTGAATTTAATCAACTATTTGAAAATGTTCAATTTTGACAACAAAAAGTTGTACAATTCTCTTCATGACGGAAACGACTTATTTAAATTGATCAATGATAACAAAATCAAATATTTACCGTTTATGAATTCCGATAAAACATTGCCAGATCTATTTACCAATAACAAAGTAAACAAGGAAATGAAAAGAATCTTGATCCAATATAAAATCAGTAGCAAAGATTTGTACGACAAACTTATAAACAAAATAAATCCGTTCCTTCTTGAAGACATGAACAAAAACATTCAATCTATTCAATCGGAAAATAAAGCTCAAATAGAAGAAGTCGAAACCAAAAATCCATATCAACTACTAAAAGAAAGAATTGAAGATTTAACATCGTTCAATAAAAAACCAAAAATATTACCTTTAAATGAAAAAATAAGTCTGTCTAATAAAAATAATGTTGATATGAAGGCAGACACAAAAGTACAAAAGAAAGAAGTAGATGCATCCCTAAACAAATATATTAAACATCTAAGATTACTAAATGCAATTGAACAGGAAAGATCCGAGCTTGTCTACCTTTAAATGAAAAAATAAGTCTGTCTAATAAAAATAATGTTGATATGAAGGCAGACACAAAAGTACAAAAGAAAGAAGTAGATGCCTCCCTAAACAAATATATTAAACATCTAAGATTACTAAATGCAATTGAACAGGAAAGATCCGAGCTTGTTAATACAAAAATAGAAGATTTAATTAATCCAAATAAGAATAAGGAGCAACAAAAAATAGCAATTCTGCAACCAAATCCTAGTGCTGAATTATTAGCTTTGTATATTGTTCTAAGCATTCCTGGAGTTATTTCCTCATTGACAAATAAAATGAAGGAACAACACATTAAGAAAAGGAAAGAAGAAATCCTCCAAAACTCACACGTTGAAGCTGGAAAATTGTACAACTATTTGATGAATAAAAATGTACAAGGAAGAAGAAAAGGAAAGAAGAAATCCTCCAAAACTCACACGTTGAAGCTGGAAAATTGTACAACTATTTGATGAATAAAAATGTACAAGGAAATTTGAAAAAGATTCACAATTTTGTGAAAAAGGAAAAACATTTAAATCATCTTACGGGATTTAACATCAATCCCAATCATTTCAAGGACGAGAAAAATATTCAAGCAGACAAGAAAAACTTAGAAGAACAAATAGAAATGAAACGTCATCCATTTGGACATGAAAACAGTGATCCCTTAATACATGACGATAACTACTATGATGCCCCTGTAATACCAGACTACCAAAACAGACCTTATGGACATAAAAATGATTTCAAAATAGACGCACACAACCTATATTCCATTTTAAGAAAGAAAGATAAAGCAAATCTACTAAATGACAGAGAACATTACGCAATAGAGGGAAATGATCTATTCAATATCTTGAGCAAAAGCTTGCCTATAAATTCAAAAACTCAGGATGTATATAAAATTGATGGACATCAGTTAAAAAGTCATTTACTACAGAAGGCACAAAATAATGAACCTATTCATGAATTGAAAGAATCTTTTGATCTTTTTCTAATTCAGCTGACAGTTTTGTCATCAGTACGTCACACGTCACGGACTGAAGAACATTATTCGTTCTAAATTTGTTTCAATAACTATTTTTCCTTTTCTTTTGAAGTTGTGTCGCTGTCAACAATTGTTTTATTTTTGAAACCATTTTTAAATAGAAAGTGAAAATATTTGTTTTGTTTTTCGTTCTAAAGTTGTTTCGCTTTCAAAAAATATTTAGTTTTTCTTTTTGAAGTTTTTTCGCTTTCAATAGGCAATTGGGAGTTCTTCCAATTTCAACCAATTCTAAAGTTCGTTCTAAAGTTCTTCCAATTTCAACCAATATTATTTCAAAAATCTTTTATTTTTCGTTCCAAGATTGTTCCAAGACCATGCACAACTGGAACACATATCACATGCCTTCAGGCACACTCCATTTGTCAAGGGTCTAGGCATTGCCTTGCCCTTGGGATCAATTTAATTTGAAGATTTGATGCCTTCACAGGTACTCTACATTTGTCAAGGGTCTAGGCATTGCCTTGCCCTTGGGATCAATTTAATTTGAAGATTTGATGTTTTTTTTACGACAAGGTGGCGGAGGTGCAGACCAAACTACAGAAGGAGAGGATTCTGATGGTGAGGGAGAAGAGAAGGCGACTGCTGGAGGAGTTAAAGCGGGATAATATCAGTGTCGAACTGGACTCGGAAGATACGCGGAAGGAAATGGAAACGGATCCGCCACCCAAGGTGAGTTATACAGGGCGTCCTAATTTTTAGAAATGCGGTTTTAAACTGTTTTTGTCTATTCTCATCAGGTGACCAAGCCATCGTAGTCTGTTAGTGTTCATGGTGGCTACTATATTTGGTTGTTTGGATAGAGCGTGGATGTCGCTGTTGTGTCTCCTTTTCCATGACTGGGTTTGATGGTCGAAGTAGGGTCCAAATATTGTACATAGAGTTCTTTGGAGGCAAGCAGTCTGGTCGGCACGGAATTCACATATCCCTAATACGCCATCGGAGTGAGTGAGTGGTTTTAAACTGCGGGCACTGCGGCAATATGAAGACAAGTATGCTCCAAGAGTCCAAGACCATATCAATCCAATGCAAACCCTTTGAAGTATGCTGCAAGTTGCCCCATGTTGACCTTGAGATGGCGTTATAGCATGCTACATGTACCTAGCCTTCGTGGGATTGCGCCATTAAATATTATAAGACTAATCTTGAAAACGTTGTTTATTGGCTGAGAATGATTTTTTTCCGTTTATCTATGAACAGGAAGCAAAATAACGATTTTTTCTCCTCTTAGGAAGCCTCAAATGAATTTTTAAGCATTTCTATTGAAATCAGCGTGTTTCGAACTTCCTTTATCAGCGAAGAAAAAAAAAGTGGTTGTGCCCCATTGAGACTTTTTATCCCTAGAACGTTCTATTCTCCAAAACCCTGATAACATCCTAAGTCGCAATTTCTCGACTAACAAATGAAATTAATAGTACCTAAGAATAAACTCAACGAACAAGAAGAAAAAAATATTATCAGATTACAACAAGTGATAATATTTCTTAATCATAATAATTATAATAATAAAATAAAACAGTAATAAAACCAAGTCACGTTGCTTTTGTTATAATATATGTTTTCATACTGCTTTCGAAATTAGAAAATAGAAACGTCAGTATTAGCCTTAAATAGTCAATTTAGTGCTTTCTAAAGGTCTCATCAGTCGATTTGATGATCAAATTGTCAATACATTGTTTATTTTGCTTAGAGAGGTAAATATTTACTTAGATTGTGGCTATAATATTTATTTTTAAAAAAAGTGAGTGGAAGTGAGGATACCAACTTACCAACTGTTTACTTGGCAATTGAAAGAAACAAGTGATAGTATCTGTCTCTAATCTGATGGGATTTCTTAATTTTGCAGGGGTAAACACACACATTGTATGAGATCATAAGAAGTAGACTAGAGGAACAAATAGATATTTTGTAGTAACTATGTATAATAATCGTGAAAGTAAATCTATGATGCTGTTTATGCTGATACTAGCTATTCTTAACATAAATTCAGTAAGCACCGAAAATGTTCAAATAAAATCATTCAATAAAGAATTGAAGGAAAATATTTTAACCGGGAACAACACCAAACTAAACGAGCTAGCTTCATCGGATAACAATGAACTTGTTCCATATACTCAACTCCTACCATATTTATATTCTAAGTTGCCCATACCTGTCAGTTTAATCAATCAACTGAGAAAATACAACATCAATAAAAACATGTTGAACAAGATACACAGTTATAACATGTTAAGGAGAGATCTACATAGCAAACTTGTTGAAAATGAAATCGACACATTGAAATACAATGAAATTTTGAGCAAGAAGTTCCACAATTTGTTTAAAAATATAAACCAAGAGGAGAAGAAAAACTTCCTGAATTTAATCAACTATTTGAAAATGTTCAATTTTGACAACAAAAAGTTGTACAATTCTCTTCATGATATGGAATTTTATTAGGTATTAGTCATTCCATTATTCTCCCTGTCTGTTTTGGAAATTCTACATTGTATACGAATTGGTCAAGTTTGTCTAATCTAAGGGCAGAAAAGTATTTAAAGATTTGAAAAATATACGATTTTCATTGGTCCATTTTCATTTGAAGAGATTCGTAGAACCTGAACCCATCCTTTGGGGCTGTTTGCCCCTTTACCTAAGCCTCAGAGTGAGATTTTCATTTTCAATTCAATTCAATTTTATTTACAGTCAAAATATTACTGGTGATTGAATCAGATGAACTCAGATTTAAAAGGTTAAAAGTAGTCATGAGCGAGATTGTCTAAGTCTATTAGACATAATTATATTCTTTGGCATTGTCATTTACTATGGAATTTTATTAGGTATTAGTCATTCCATTTTTCTCCCTGTCTGTTTTGGAAATTCTGCATTGTAAACGAATTGGTCAAGTTTGTCTAATCTAAGGGCAGAAAAGTATTTAAAGATTTGAAAAATATACGATTTTCATTGGTCCATTTTCATTTGAAGAGATTCGTAGAACCTGAACCCATCCTTTGGGGCTGTTTGCCCCTTTACCTAAGCCTCAGAGTGAGATTTTCATTTTCAATTCAATTCAATTTTCTTTATTTTTTCATTCCAAGGTAAACCGAGTAAATCGGACAGCGAGCCCGAAGATCCATCCATCTACGATTTTGAACAGCCAACTGAGGACCCAATCGAAAAGTACGGTCGTGTCAATTTGGATCTGGTCAAACTGTTCTCCCTAGAGAAGAACGATACCGCAAGGGCAATAGGTACATAGGTACTGATTTTCTTTAATCACGATCGAATAAACTACGGGCTGAAAAATTCCCGGAGGGACGGACCCAGCTTGTTTTTCCTCTTTGAGCCAATCTCAGTTGATATTAATCGACCATAGTGTGTTGCCACATCATTTCTATGATACATTAGCGTCCTATCCAGAGGTCACTAACCTCTCCTATAGATCAAATAACGAAGAATCTCCAATTGCTTTCCATCGCTTTTATTAAATAAGACAATTTAATTAAAACTTTATTTACAGAAAGCTTACAGATCAGAACTTTCTTTATCGCTTTCAGTTCGGGGACGACATCCATGAGAAGCTCCACAAGAAGATCCCTCTGCCCACGATCGCCTCTCAGGAAATCCACAACCCCGACCTCTCGCGGGACATCCAGAAACTATATCGCTCTATCGAAAGCATGGACAGGAAGAACGATAGCCACTTGGCCGCCGAATTGGACATGTCAAAAGAATCTTCGGGGAAGGAATCTTCTTCGGGGACAACGAATATCCTGATGGGATAATGTTCGTTCTCGGAACGGCTGGCTTTCTCCTATCCTGTCTTCCTTCTCTCTTCGATTTCGAGACGATAAGACGATAGCAGTTACAGTTCCCTCTGTAAAACCTCTTAAAAAAAACCAACCAAAACCAAATGATGGTCTACTTAATAAGAACATTAGGGACGAACAAAGTATAAAAACAAAAGATTCTATGCATGCAGCTAATAACAAAAATACCCAAAATCACGGAGATTTCATAGATGGAAATACACTATTCAACATATTAAAAGACAATAATAAGGTTATTCTCGGAGAAACTATGAAAAAGAAAAATATAAACGTTGAAAATGATGCAAACCAAATTAAGGGACAAGATTTATTTGATCTATTGAAACCAAGAGCTTCAAAAGTAGACGTGAATAATGAGGAAATAGGTCTCGATAAAATGTACAAAAATCTATACAATGCGTACCTGAAGGATAATAAAGGAGTCATTGGTGCACTGGACGCAAAGAAGAAAAATGAAGTTTTCTGGGATAATCAAAATGTTGAAATCCCAAATATTTCTTCGTTAAATGTTAATGACAACACGAAGCAAAATCCTGTGAGAGCTGGAAATGAAGGTAAGTACAATGTAAAACATAAGAGACTAATTGATAAAATGAACACAAAATACCCTCAACAGAATAGTTTTCTAATGCATAGTTCAAAAATTTTCCTTGATGAATTTGAAAGGAGTAATGTAACTTTAAATAAAATTAATAGAATTAAAAGAGCTGCCCCTAATTTTAACGACTTTGAGAGTTTTGAAATAAGGGAAAGACAAGCTACGTTACAATTTGTTCTACTGAGTGAGTTTGCCCTGTGGAATTTCAATTGGATCTTCCCCTATTGAGTGTACGCTGAGTGGGTGAGGAACCAAGGTAAGGTAAGAGTTACTTGAGATGGGAAAAAAGTTTTTCACAGCCTCCGTTTTTATTGCAGGGCAATGAAACAACTGCTAAATTAGATAGGTAATTGAGCTAAGCCAGCCTAGTTAGCTTAGTAAATAGTGCGTCTGCCTTGTAAGGGTTCTACTGAGTGAGTTTGCCCTGTGGAATTTCAATTGGATCTTCCCCTATTGAGTGTACGCTGAGTGGGTGAGGAACCAAGGTAAGGAAAGAATTACTTGAGATGGGAAAAAAGTTTTTCACAGCCTCCGTTTTTATTGCAGGGCAAGGAAACAACTGCTAAATTAGATAGGTAATTGAGCTAAAAACACACTACCATCACGTGACGTAATGCGATAGTAGTGTGGCTGTCCTGAACAAAATTACAGACCTACAGCCTACAGTATTATGGGAAAACTTTGAACAACATTTTTCTGACTGCGCATGACTTCACGTGACGTGATGGTAGTTTGGTAGTGTGTTTCTACCTTTACATGAGTGAATACATCTCACTCTTCGTACACTCTGAATTCTTTTCCCTCCTACCCATCCTTTTTTTTTAAGAGGTTTAATACAGAATAGTTTTCTAATGCATAGTTCAAAAATTTTCCTTGATGAATTTGAAAGGAGTAATGTAACTTTAAATAAAATTAATAGAATTCAAAGAGCTGCCCCTAATTTTAACGACTTTGAGAGTTTTGAAATAAGGGAAAGACAAGCTACGTTACAATTTGCTTTAAATAATATTTTCAAACATTTTGAAATAACTAAACCTGATGATAATTCAACAAAAACCAGTAGAATTAGTCCACTTCTATATTCACAATCAATTCCTACAACACCATATGTCAGAACATTACGAACACTAGGTCATACAACTGATTTTAATTTTATTAAGGATGACGACATTAATCCAAGAGAGCTAGATAAGTATTTAAGATCACTTAAAATTGAAAGAAAGAAATTTCCACCTGATGATAATTCAACAAAAACCAGTAGAATTAGTCCACTTCTATATTCACAATCAATTCCTACAACACCATATGTCAGAACATTAAGAACACTAGGTCATACAACTGATTTTAATTTTATTAAGGATGACGACATTGATCCAAGAGAGCTAGATAAGTATTTAAGATCACTTAAAATTGAAAGAAAGAAATTTCAAAAGTCTACTACTGTAAGCTTTACACTAGCACAGATCGACAACCCGAAAACATTTGACGAAGGGTTATTGCTTCTCAGGATTCAACATATGAGAGAACAGATTCCTTTAAGTTACTCATTTCATTCTGTAAACAATGGAATTAAAAATATAATTAATAAATCACCTGTGATTATCCCTGAAGACAATACTGATGAAACGAGTGAAACAAGTTCAACACTAAAGGGAATAACTGACGAAGTTATCGAAACAATACAAAATTCAAACACGAAGCAGCAAGCACATTTTTGGAACTCCTTTACATTGTTTAGTACACCGCGTGTAGTTTTGGAAACGTTTAGGGAGTACTCTACCTTTAGGAGCAGAACCTCGGTCCAAAATTCCCAGGGTGAACCAAATAAGAAAGCTATTGAACGTAAACTCCGTGCGAATATGCTACCGGACATTGAAACCTATCAGTCTGAAAAACAAGTAGTAGAAATGAACGGCACAATCTTCATGAACCTATCGCCGAAAGACAAAATGGTCTGTGCTGAATATATAGACGATCTTCTGGAACAATATCCAGATGATCCGGACATTTTACATAAAAAATTCAACAAGGATCAGCTAGCAAAACAACTGGAAAGTTATAACCCAATATTTCATGAACTGTCCGAAGAATCATGAACCTATCGCCGAAAGACAAAATGGTCTGTGCTGAATATATAGACGATCTTCTGGAACAATATCCAGATGATCCGGACATTTTGCATAAAAAATTTAACAAGGATCAGCTAGCAAAACAACTGGAAAGTTATAACCCAATATTTCATGAACTGTCCGAAGAGACCAAACGAAAGTATTACATAACATTAGACATTTTCAGTCGAATGCATCATATGGAGGAGATCAAGCACGGAGGAAAGGTTATATTTGAAAATGTCAAAGAACCAACGCCAACTAGCGAGGAGATGAAAGTGTTGTATGAAATGAATGAAAACTCAAAGGCATTTGTTGAAGATACTGTTGATGTTGATGCTAATGATGATAATGATAATGACAATGACGATAACTAAATTGGGTGTAGGTGTAATGGAAGTTGTGAAAATTGATTTAGAAATAAGTTTAGCAAGATAACCAACTAGCGAGGAGATGAAAGTGTTGTATGAAATGAATGAAAACTCAAAGGCATTTGTTGAAGATACTGTTGATGTTGATGCTAATGCTAATGATGATGATAATGATAATGACAATGACAATGACGATAATTGAATTGGGTGTAGGTGTAATGAAAGTTGTGAATATTGATTTAGAAATAAGTTTAGCAAGATAACTAGGTAGTTCGCTCACAACAACACTCAACACAAATATAATCTTACATAGAAAACGCAGGTTCTCGTTTCTCCACAATTTCCATCTCTGAAGTATAAAGAAGTATATAACACTTCCAAATTCTTGGCCAGCACCTGAGAGCTATGTCTAACTGATGAGTTCAAATAAGAACGAAACGCGTCTTAGGCTGCTCTCAGGTGTTGGCTAAACTAGGTAGTCTATTTCACGAAAAAACACAAGTAGTGTGGTGGGTAGCCACAAAGTGTTCCAAAATCCAAAACTACCGTACTTTTATCTATACGTTATTTCATTCGAAGTACGAGTGTTAAATTAATGTTCTTTTTAAATAGTTCCTACTTATCTGTATTTGGTGTTCACTATTTTATAATTTTATTATTACGTTATTCCAATCAATAAAAAAAGACATATGTATACGTAACGTTAAAATAAGTATAAGTAGTGCTTTATTTAGAAAACCAGCTTAAAAAGGTGCCCATCAAAATAAAATCTCTCTACTCTATTATAGGATTAAAAAAGTCATAATATAGGTATGTAAGTTGATGTTAAACCAATTAAAAGTTAGGTAATACTGTAAGGTTTCAATTTTTTACGTAAATCTTTTTTTATTCCCTTCTGTTTGTATTGTTTCAGAGCCACAGGGATAAGTAGCTCCTGACATATCAGCTCTTGAAATGTGTTAACTATGTAGATTGTCATCTTCTCAAGTTTATCAATGAAATTAATACTTATGTTCCATTTCATGCTTTCCATCTTCTCAAAGTTGTCAATGAAATCAACATATTCCATTTCATGTTTCCCATCTTCGGAAAGTTGTAAACGAAATGAATGTATCCCATTTCACCGAAATGATTTCAGATATTTCTCTTCCATTTCATCTTGAGTTCAATTTTTCCATCTTCTCAAAGTTGTCAATGAAATCAACATATTCCATTTCATGTTTCCCATCTTCGGAAAGTTGTAAATGAAATGAATGTATCCCATTTCACCGAAATGATTTCAGATATTTCTCTTCCATTTCATCTTGAGTTCAATGTATTTTCTCCTGTTTACTAAAATAAAACCTGATTTTGTTTACATTTTCGATACCTACGTCTTGCCTTTTTATTTTCATTATTTCTAGGTGTTTCATTTAGACCAAGGGTGAAGGGTTCTCAACTAAGAGAACTAATATTTTATCTCACGTCCTGCGTGCTGGTTCATGACCACTTCGTTGTCTTAAAAGGGTTGATAGAGGAAACTGTAATCACTGATGTTTGGAAATGAATGTATCCCATTTCACCGAAATGATTTCAGATATTTCTCTTCCATTTCATCTTGAGTTCAATGTATTTTCTCCTGTTTACTGAAATAAAACCTGATTTTGTTTACATTTTCGTTACGTCTTGCCTTTTTATTTTCATTATTTCTAGGTGTTTCATTTTTTAGACCAAGGGTTCTCAACTAAGAGAACTAATATTTTATCTCACGTCCTGCGTGCTGGTTCATGACCACTACGTTGTCTTAAAAGGTTTGATAGAGGAAACTGTAATCACTGATGTTTGATCGTTTCAAAAGCGAAGGAGGACAGGTTAGAAGAAACCCAGCCGTTCCAATAACGAACCTCACTGTTTAGGACACAGTCCCCCCCCCGGGCGGACATCGAATCGCCTAGCTCTTTCAAGGCAAACGCTTCGCCTTCCAAGCTAACTACTTATAGGCTGGATTTGCCTAGTTTAATTACTACCTAGGCTCGAGCGTTTACACGGCAGATATGCTACCTTCCAAGCTAACTTATCATAATTATTCTTCATCATCCCTGTAAGTACTTCTGTACTTTTAGGGACCATAACTTCTTCTTATTAGCCACCTTCCAAGCTAACTTATCATAATTATTCTTCATCATCCCTGTAAGTACTTCTGTACTTTTAGGGACCATAACTTCTTCTTATTCTGTAAGGTATTCTTGATTAGGCTGGCTTTGGCTAGTTTCATGAATACTACGTAGGCTTTTGAGTTTTCAGCTGTTTACACAATACATACCACGTGTTCAATTAGAAAATTATCAGTTTGATTAGGCTGGCTTTGGCTAGTTTCATGAATACTACGTAGGCTTTTGAGTTTTCAGCTGTTTACACAATACATACCACGTGTTCAATTATCAGTTTAGCTTTTGTTTATAAATAGTCCTTGTAGTTTTATTACTTTGTCATACCCTTTTCTTTATGGCCTTTTTCTAATTCAGCTGACAGTTTTGTCATCAGTACGTCACACGTCACGGACTGAAGAACATTATTCGTTCTAAATTTGTTTCAATAGCTATTTTCCTTTTCTTTTGAAGTTGTGTCGCTGTCAACAATTGTTTTATTTTTAAAACCATTTTTAAATAGAAAGTGAAAATATTTGTTTTGTTTTTCGTTCTAAAGTTGTTTCGCTTTCAAAAAATATTTACTTTTTCTTTTTGAAGTTTTTCGCTTTCAATAGGCAATTGCTTCTTTTTTCGTTCTAAAGTTCTTCCAATTTCAACCAATATTATTTCAAAAATCTTTTATTTTTCGTTCTAAGATTTTTCTCAGACCATGCACAAAAGATGGGTCAGCTTGAACACGAAGATCTTCATCACAATTACGTTCTACATTTGCTTGTACATCTTCGTCAACTTTCTAATATACTATTTGGTGTTCTACTGAGTGAGTTTGCCCTGTGGAATTTCAATTGGATCTTCCCCTATTGAGTGTACGCTGACTAGGTGAGGAACCAAGGTAAGGTAAGATTTACTTGAGATGGGAAAAAAGTTTTTCACAGCCTCCGTTTTTATTGCAGGGCAATGAAACAACTGCTGAATTAGATAGGTAATTGAGCTAAAAACGCACTACCATCACGTGACGTAATGCGATAGTGGTGTGGCTGTCCTGAACAAAATTACACATATTTGGAAAATCCTACAATGCTGCAGTGAGCACCAAAGTTGTGACATAATAACACAAAGAAACTGCATTTACATTTACATTTATTTATTTTTTCATTCCAAGGTAAACCGAGTAAATCGGACAGCGAGCCCGAAGATCCATCCATCTACGATTTTGAGCAGCCAACTGAGGACCCAATCGAAAAGTACGGTCGTGTCAATTTGGATCTGGTCAAACTTTTCTCCCTAGAGAAGAACGATACCGCAAGGGAAATCTTTCTGAACAACTCGGCTAAAATCAAACAACAAAAGCGGATGTATCTGCGAGCCAGTGTTAACACGACACTGGTCGACTTGGACCGATTCAAACTGCCCAGAAGTGACGGTACGTAATGAGAGGCCTGTTATGCCCGATCTAACTACAGATAAATACACTAACTACTGTATGATTTTAAGAGGTTTGACAGAGGGAACTGTAACTGTAACTGCCCAAGGTCTTATCGTCCCGAAAGTGAAGAGAGAAGGAAGACAGGACAGGAGAAAGCCAGCCATTCCGAGGACGAACATTAGGTATCCGTTCAGGATAAAATCCACCCGGGGTGGGAATCGAACCCGTGGTCTAGCGCTTACAAGGCAGACCCATATAAAAATAGGTTGTGATACCAAAATAAAATAATATATATAAAAATGCAAGACGCTCTAAAAACCAAGGTAACTAGGCTGTCTGTACCCAGTTTTTCAAAGAAATATTTCAAGCAAGGGATGTCTTCTGAAGAGGCTCATTATGTTTTTTTCCCCTCTTCCTCACAGAAAGCATGATGGATAACATGGTCACATACAACGACCCCATGCCGGAACCCGACAACAAAGACAAACGAGAGAAAATCCTGGCCGATTATTTCTCCGGTGATTCGTCCTCCCGGGGCGACTCGCACATGAACACGTTCGAGTTTTACGACGAATTGCGACGAGTCGACTTTGACTTCACGAAGAACAAGAAGCTTCTGGCCATCTTTGAGCGGAGGACGATTCGCAATGAGACGATTAGTCGAATCATTGATGAGAAGATGAACGCCAAGCTTGAGGAGAAGGCTGAGGTGGAGGAGAAAGAGGAAGAGAAAGAAAAACGACGGTGAGTGTGTTTTAATATTCTGTGCCAAAGACCTAGGACCTTGTATAGACTTCGGACCTAAAGGGACTTTCCAGTCTCATTCTGGCAGTATAACCAGGGTATATGCTAATTCTAATATTCAACCATGCAATTGATACACAATTGGTGTTGTTTTGGTTATCGGGTTAGACTTGGATTTGTAGATTGGAGTACCCCATGAAGCAATAACCTTGGTCACTACGCGAAATTCTACAGATTAGTATTTATTAAGTGGGCTTTTACATCGGAGGTTGCAGGTTCAATTTCTAGTGAGATGAAAGCCTTTTCATCACCATTCTTGGAATTCAGGGTGTTATCTTAACCTCGTGAGGACAACTGAGTTGAATCTGGCTTCTTTGGCCACCAGAAGATCGTCTATTGGACTTTCCATACTTGGAAGTATTAATTTAAAATTCCTAGCCGTCCAAAAGCCACGAGACGTATGAGAGCTGGGGAGGGAATAACTAAAAACATAAGATAAATAAAGAATCTCGCTCTATTCAGGTTGAAAAAGAAAACAACCAAGTCACGCCTGGACGCGCTCATAGAAGACATTGAACGCATGTCAACCCGCAGTAGAAAGCTAGACCTACCAGTCACCAAGATACCATGGCGTAGTGGCAAGAAAACGGCGAGTGATGAATTGAGACAAGAGTTGGAACAAATCAACGAGGCAAAGAACAAAGTAGTTGGAAGGAAGAGGAAAGCTAAAGGCAAAACAAATAAAACTGGTAAGATATTAGGAATAGAATTTAGGTATAGTAATACCAAATGACTTTATAAAAGCAGTAAGAATATCACAAACATCGAGAGAGAGAAGGAAAAATTTCCTTTTTCCAGTATGCAAAGAATAAGATCACCTAATTGGTTCGATATTATTTTCTTTTCCTTGATAGGTAAGGAATCAAAGAAGAAGAAGGAGAGAAGGAAGGAAAAAAACAAACAAACAAAATTCTAAAATAAATGTATTATTTAAACTTGTAAACGTAGTGAATAATACGAGTATTCATTGTTCTTCCAGGTTCAGTCAAAAAGAAAACCGCCAAGTCCAAATTCAAACTAGTCAAAGTCAACACAAATGTAGACGACGCCCACGAGCATTTCCAAAAAATTCTCAACAAATACACCCTACCAGAAGTAACACGAGCTGATCATATACCAGGTTCTGATGAGATTCCAATAACCGGAGAACTCTTCACTCTGAAAGACTATGATTTGAAAGATTTCGGATTCAACATGGATGGCGAAACAAACCAAACACAAGTGCAAAGTAAAATAATCTACAAAAGCGAGATGGCGGGTGAACTAGAGGAAAAGGAACTGCGAGCCGAAAATGTCGAAGGAAAACGACAGAAAAGACACGTTGAAAACATTAGTAAAAACAATGAAAATATCAACAAACACAAAATTGACGACAAATACAATAGTAAACATCACAAAAACAATATGACGACACTGGAGACGAAATCAGGTTTCCATGGAAATAAATCATCCGTTCATCATGGATTAAAAGATTTTGGATTTGCAAACAATGAGACGGAGAAAAATGGAGAGAAAGAACATGATCAAAACAACGGTGAAGATAAAAATAAAAGCAAGATGGTTATTAACTTTTTACAAAATATCATTCAAAACAGTAAGAAAATCAAGAAAAACAGTGAAAATCAAACCAATACAGACGATAAATCAATATCTTTTGAAAATGACCCGAATATTAAACACTACGAAATTGATGATGCCGATTTGAAAAAATTCGGCATGGAATTTGATGAAAACGACCCGAACAAGGTGATGGTGAGTAGAATCTTATATGAAAGTGAACTCTCTGAGGAAACTAAAAAAGAAATGAAAGCTGACAACGAGAAAATGGAACGTGAGTACAATACTGGAAGGAGCAACACTACTGACAGAAGAAGACGGAAAAGACAAGCTCAAAATTGTAACAACAACAACAACACTAGCAATAACAGCCAAAACAAGAACACTAGCAACAACAGCAGCAACAAGAACAAAAACAACAACAACTTTAAAAGAAACAAACGTCACGTTCTAACCGACGAAGAGATTCTCCAGAAGTATACGAAAAAGATCAACAATATAGCAGTCCGAAAGCGATTCAAATACACGAGAAAAAACGCTGCAGGAAATCTTGGATTACTTGATGAGAAACAGTTGAGAGCCCAATATAATGAAAGTGATGATGATATACCAGGATCCGTATCGGTCATATCAGTGGAATATGATGCCAATGTGCTCAATAGAATCATGGAACACAACAGAGATATTGCAAAGGTAAGTGAGAAGTTTCATCAAGTAAAGGTGCGTCCAAACATAGTCGAGTCACAAAAGATCTCACCAGGTAGCATTGACAGGGCATTTATTATAGCCGATAGCCATACTTATACCAATACCAAACATAGTCGACCGGTCATCGATCAATCCACACAGTTGACAGCCGTCGACTATGTGTGGATGGACACACCTTTAGAAGATTCTGAACAGAAATAGTACCATACATATTAAAGACAATAACCCAGAAAGAGTCAAACTACTGGTTAAAATTCATAAAACATGCAATAATGTTTGCTGAACTTTTAAAGAAACAGTTAGGTTAGTTAAGGGAGAGTATTAAAACAAAGCAATTTGGTGCATGTGTGTAGACAATGGAAAGCAATGCCAACTTGCCTACAAAGTAGTGCTCCTAAAAATTAAACCCATCGTAAGAAAAGGCAATTTAATATAAAAGAATTATTTTAAACCTTGCAGATTGTAAGACCATGGTGACTACACAAAAGCTATAACTTTGGCGGCAATTTAATATAAAAGAATTATTTTAAACCTTGCAGATTGTAAGACTATGGTGACTACACAAAAGCTATAACTTTGGCAATGATTACAAGGGCAATCTTTCTGAACAACTCGGCTAAAATCAAACAACAGAAACGGATGTATCTGCGAGCCAGTGTTAACACGACACTGGTCGATTTGGACCGATTCAAACTGCCCAGAAGTGACGGTACGTAATGAGAGGCCTGTTATGCCCGATCTAACTACAGATAAATACACTAACTAGTGTATAATTTTAAGAGGTTTGACAGAGGGAACTGTAACTGCCCGAAAGTGAAGAGAGAAGGAAGACAGGACAGGAGAAAGCCAGCCATTCCGAGGACGTCGAGGTATCGATTTCTTTCAGAATTTCAGACAGAATAACAGAGACCTAGGTAACATTATTGATACTCATCAGTGTCAAAAGACTGGGCATTGTCGGTGTATTGGCACTAATGGGAACATAACCGAAGGTTTTGAGCTTGAGGTAGAAAATGTCCATTTTACGACCACAAAGAAACAAATGAGTAATAATCTTCAGAAAGGTAAGTAAGTTTTTGTCACAGGGAACTGCAACTACTGAGGTCTAAAGTTGTGTCCACGCATATAGTCAATCTCGTCGATCAATGATGGTTGATCGGACGACGAGGTCGACTATGTATTTACACAGCTTTATCGTCCCGAAATCGAAGAGGGAAGTAGGACAGGATAGGAGAAAGCCAGCCGTTCTGAGAGCAAGCATTTCTGTACCATAAAGTTCGCCCCGGACGGAAATCAAACCGTTGATGTTGTGCTAACAAACAAGGCGTGCTAACCTAACTAGGCTGGCCCTTTAAACACTTCGTCCGCGTCCGCCCAATCTCAAAGTGTGCGTAGGGTCATTGACCCCATTGAAATCTGACGTTTGGGTCGAGTGGATTAAAACACATCACATGCCTTCAGGCACACTCCATTTGTCAAGGGTTTAGGTTTACCTTGGCCTTGGGAGGGATTTAATTTGAAGAAACCATTTACACAAACATCTTTCTAGAAGTTTTCATAAATTTTCAGGCAGAATTTCCAATATTTCTTTCAGAATTTCAGACAGAATAACAGAGACCTAGGTAACATTATTGATACTCATCAGTGTCAAAAGACTGGGCCTTGTCGGTGTATTGGCACTAATGAGAACATAACCGAAGGTTTTGAGCTTGAGGTGGAAAATGTCCATTTTACGACCAGAAAGAAACAAATGAGTAATAATCTTCAGAAAGGTAAGTAAGTTTTTGTCACAGGGAACAGCAACTACTGAGGTCTAAAGTTGTGTCAACCTCGTCGATCGATGATGGTTGATCGAACGTTGATCGGACGACGAGGTCGACTATGTTTTTACACAACTTTATCGTCCCGAAATCGAAGAGGGAAGTAGGACAGGATAGGAGAAAGCCAGCCGTTCTGAGAGCAAACATTTCTGTAGCATAAAGTTCGCCCCGGACGGAAATCGAACCGTTGACGTTGCGCTAACAAACAAGGCGTGCTAACCTAACTAGGCTGGCCCTTTAAACACTTTGTCCGCGTCCGCCCAATCTCAAAGTGTGCGTAGACCCCATTGAGGTCATTGACCCCATTGAAATCTGACGTTTGGGTCGAGTGGATTGGAACACGTCACATGCCTTCAGGCACACTCCATTTGTCAAGGGTTTGGGTTTACGTTGCCCTTGGGAGGGATTTAATTTGAAGAAACCATTTACACAAACATCTTTCTTCTTTTCATAAAACTTCTATTTTCATGTAGGACAGGCAGTACTGAAGCCAGCCGTTCTGAGAGCAAACATTTCTGTAGCACAAAGTTCGCCTCGGACGGAAATCAAACCGTTGACGTTGTGCTAGCAAACAAGGCGTGCTAACCTAACCAGGCTCGCCCTTTAAACACTTCGTCCGCGTCCGCCCAATCCCAATGTGCGTAGGGTCATTGACCCCATTGAAATCTGACGTTAATCCTTATCTTTACCAAATAGGGCAATCTTACCAACTTGACTTATTTTCCACTAAACTGTCACCTATTTGACTTTTTCCCTCAGGTAAGGAACGTTCCGACGCGCAAGAATCTGGACAAGGAGAAGGAGAAGCAGCAGCGTCTCTACGACAGATACTACGGATTGACTACGTTCACTCCTTTGCCTTGGGTGGAGGATAACATTCGCCGCATAAGAGCCAAGGCCCAACAGCGTGCGCAAGAAGACATTGACTACATGTAAGTGTACGATTACCACGTAAACAAAGTGGGTGTACACGAAGAAAAAAACTAGGGTTCCGGCAGCCTAATCGGGTGACAGGGTTCCGGCACTCTAATATTGAACTCTATATCGGGAAGCTCGACACTATAATATAGCATTCCAACAGCCTAAATCAGGGGAAGTAACCCAATAATAGAGTTCTTCCACCCTAAACGTGTGGCACCCTGTCACAATTTCTTTCCTCAGTGTATCTGAGACACCTATACCTGCCGTGCAAAGAGGCACTGAAAATGGTAAGAACAATAAGACCTCCGTTGTCACAGTTCCCACTATCAAACCTCTCTCGGTGCTAACGGAACAACATAGGTACATAACACATTATAAAACATAGTTAGTTAGACCTAACAGACGAACCTTTTCAGCCGTAACTGATAGTGTGTGTGCTCATCAGGTATACCTGACAGGCGGACCTTATTACGTGTACCTGACAGGCGGACCTGATAGTGAGTGGTTGGCCTAATAGAAAAAAGTATCAGGATTTTCCCACAGGAGTTTTTCCACCCAACCATTTTCAACCTCTATTTTAGGGGTGAGTACAACGTGCAAGACTACGCTGAATATTTGGGTCTGGATCCGAAGGACTTTTTCAACGGTGAGACTCCGCCATTCAAAGTGGAACCTATGCCAGTGTTTGAGCACGGGAAAGGACATGACATGTTCGATAATCAGACGGACTTCACGTATCTGGAGTACGAGATGACCACGGATCCATGTAAGTTCAAATCGTATGGCCCATGTATTTGGACCAAAAATTTGCCTTCTTTTAATTGTTTCTCTCTTTTTCCCCTTTATTGTACAATGGCAGTTCGATTCTCAGAGTCCGCAAACAAATTTCACTCGAATTTCAATTACAAATATTTTGACAGGTTCCTTTCTGTTGTTCTCGTATATTGATCCAGCACCTAAAACGGAAGTCTTTTGTCTCCTATCGCTTAACACCTGTTTGACGAGGAACATAGGTTCTACAAAATGGACAAGCTACGACACATATCACAAGAGTCTAAAGCTGTGTCCATATCCACACATGGTCGACGTCGTCAATCGACAAGACTGTTGTTCTCGTATTGATCCAGCACCTAAAACGGAAGTCTTTTGTCTCCTATCGCTTAACACCTGTTTGACGAGGAACATAGGGACTACAAAATGGACAAGCTACGACACATATCACAAGAGTCTAAAGCTGTGTCCATATCCACACATGGTCGACGTCGTCCATCGACAAGATGAAGAAGTGGATCTATGTATGCTGTCGAGGCAGTGTATGGTTTCAGTCTACGTCCATCGACGTTGATAGAAGATAGATCGACGGCCGGTAGATTATGTTTGGACACACCTCAACGTAGCAGTTGTTACATCATGAATTCTTGTGTTCCCGTTCCCAGACAGAGTCTACGTCACCCAATACCCCCGCTACAATCTCTACTGGTATTATTCGATGTGGCCGAACTACGCCAAACTACTTGACCAGCACACCAAACGGATCCGAAACAGCACCGGAAGTACCAAGTATCCACGAACTATGAAGACCATCTATTTTACCAAGGTAGGAACTACTTGACCAGCACACCAAACGGATCCGAAACAGCACCGGAAGTACCAAGTATCCACGAACTATGAAGACCATCTATTTTACCAAGGTAGGTCATCATCATCATCATCATCAAGGTAGGTACCTACAGCCTAAATCAGGGGAAGTAACCCAATAATAGAGTTCTTCCACCCTAAACGTGTGGCACCCTGTCACAATTTCTTTCCTCAGTGTATCTGAGACACCTATACCTGCCGTGCAAAGAGGCACTGAAAATGGTAAGAACAATAAGACCTCCGTTGTCACAGTTCCCACTATCAAACCTCTCTCGTGTGACGTCAGACTTAACGCAGTTGCTATTTTCGTCCGCTAGGTAGCGCCAGTGTGCAAGCGCGCTAGCGGAGGAGCAGAAAGAACTAGACGTCGTCCATCGACAAGATGAAGAAGTGGATCTATGTATGCTGTCGAGGCAGTGTATGGTTTCAGTCGATCGACGGCCGGTAGATTATGTTTGGACACACCTCAACGTGGCAGTTGTTATTCGAACCGTTCGAAAGTTATTGAATCAAAGCGAAATCGTCGATCAATCAAGCGTGCCGGGCCGGGAGGCAAGAGTTCGAAGCGTCTTCCAGCCTATATAAACACGAAATGGAGTTTCATGGTATAAATAACGTAAAATTCTATATATCTTCTCCTCCGTTTTCAAGAAAAGCACCACTCTCCTGATCGATCGCATCCTGAACAACCTCTACAACAGCACTAAGTACGCCAAAACCAAATACGCCAAACCGTCCTTCAATTCTGACATCGTGTTTGAAGACGATGACATCGACAATGGAAAGGAAGGTCGTCAAAATGAGACCACTGTGGAAACTACTATTGACAGGACGATTTGGACGGGAAAGAAGAGGAAGTCCAAGGTAAGTAGGAGCCAGCCCTAGTGTTAACCTGTAGTGTTAGCCTGTAGTGTCAACCTGTAGTGTTAGCCTGTAGTGTTAACCTGTAGTGTTAGCCTGTAGTGTTAACCTGTAGTGTTAGCCTGTAGTGTTAACCTGTAGTGTTAAACTGTAGTGTTAACCTGTAGTGTTAGCCTGTAGTGTTAACCTGTAGTGTTAGCCTGTAGGTTAGCGTGTCTGCCTTCAGTGCTGGGACTACTAGGTCGCGGGTTCGGCTTGCTCTTGTCTCTACAAGGACTTGTCTCTTTCTCTCTTCCTTTTCAAGACGATGGATAATAAGACTTATTAAGACCTCTAGAGTCCCTCCATCAAAGAACTTTTTTTTTTTTTAAAGTTGGTTGAAATTTTAACACTGGACAATGATTCTCAATATGTTTAAACTTTAAAACCAATAGAAGCATGAGGAGCAAACGATTTCAAGTAGAAATACCCATTCTACTATACCCATTGCAGAATATACCCATTCTACTATACCCATTGCAGAATATACCCATTCTACTATACCCATTGCAGAATATACCCATTGCATTGTATGAATAGTCTTTTCTCGGTTTTACTCAGGCGGGGTGATGGTAATATGAGGACTGAGGTGACACATGAGAGATGAAATGAGAAATGACCATTTCTCGCCTAGTCTCATAAATTTCGAGACGTGTTGAGAAAAGACGAAAAATTTCTCATCTCGTCTTGCTTTACTACATAACTGTTTCTTTTTTTTTCCTATCCTGTCTTCCTTCTCTCTTCGATTTCGGGACGATAAGACCATAGCAGTTACAGTTCCCTCTATCAAACCTCTTAAAAAAAAAACTCATCATTATTATCATCCAAATTGGACGAACCGTTCGAAAGTTATTGAATCAAAGCGAAATCGTCGATCAATCAAGCGTGCCGGGCCGGGAGGCAAGAGTTCGAAGCGTCTTCCGGCCTATATAAACACGAAATTGAGTTTCATGGCTTGAATAACATAAAATTCTATATATCTTCTCCTCCGTTTTCAAGAAAAGCACCACTCTCCTGATCGATCGCATCCTGAACAACCTCTACAACAGCACCAAGTACGCCAAAACCAAATACGCCAAACCGTCCTTCAATTCCGACATCGTGTTTGAAGACGATGACATCGACAATGGAAAGGAAGGTCGTCGAAATGAGACCACTGTGGAAACTACTGTTGACAGTACGACTTGGACGGGAAAGAAGAGGAAGTCCAAGGTAAGTAGGAGCCAGCCAACCTAGTGTTAACCTGTAGTGTTAGCCTGTAGTGTTAACCTGTAGTGTTAACCTGTAGTGTTAGCCTGTAGTGTTAGCCTGTAGTGTTAACCTGTAGTGTTAGCCTGTAGTGTTAGCCTGTAGTGTTAACCTGTAGTGTTAGCCTGTAGTGTTAACCTGTAGTGTTAACCTGTAGTGTTAGCCTGTAGTGTTAGCCTGTAGTGTTAACCTGTAGTGTTAACCTGTACTGTTAGCCTGTAGTGTTAGCCTGTAGTGTTAACCTGTACTGTTAGCCTGTAGTGTTAACCTGTAGTGTTAGCCTGTAGTGTTAACCTGTACTGTTAGCCTGTAGTGTTAACCTGTAGTGTTAACCTGTATTGTTAACCTGTAGTGTTAACCTGTAGTGTTAACCTGTAGTGTTAACCTGTAGTGTTAGCCTGTAGTGTTAACCTGTAGTGTTAACCTGTAGTGTTAGCCTGTAGTGTTAGCCTGTAGTGTTAACCTGTAGTGTTAACCTGTAGTGTTAGCCTGTAGTGTTAACCTGTAGTGTTAACCTGTAGTGTTAGCCTGTAGTGTTAACCTGTAGTGTTAGCGTGTAGTGTTAACCTGTAGTGTTAGCCTGTAGTGTTAGCCTGTAGTGTTAGCCTGTAGTGTTAACCTGTAGTGTTAGCCTGTAGTGTTAGCCTGTAGTGTTAACCTGTAGTGTTAGCCTGTAGTGTTAGCCTGTAGTGTTAACCTGTAGTGTTAACCTGTAGTGTTAGCGTGTAGTGTTAACCTGTAGTGTTAGCCTGTAGTGTTAGCCTGTAGTGTTAACTTGTAGTGTTAGCCTGTAGTGTTAACCTGTAGTGTTAGCCTGTAGTGTTAGCCTGTAGTGTTAACCTGTAGTGTTAACCTGTAGTGTTAACCTGTAGTGTTAGCCTGTAGTGTTAACCTGTAGTGTTAACCTGTAGGTTAGCGTGTCTGCCTTCAGTGCTGGGACTACTAGGTCGCGGATTCGGCTTGCTCTTGTCTCTACAAGGACTTGTCTCTTTCTCTCTTCGTTTTCGGGACGATGGATAATAAGACCTCTAGAGTCCCTCCATCAAAGATTTTTTTTTAAAGTTGGTCGAAATTTTAACACTGGACAATGATTCTCAATATGTTTAAACTTTAAAACCTGCCAGCCTAGTTAGCTTAGTTGGTAGTGCGTCTGCCTTGTAAGCGCTAGGCCGCGGGTTCGATTCCCGCCCGAGGCGGATTTTATCCTGATGGGACAATGTTCGTTCTCGGAACGGCTGGCTCTCTCCTATCCTGTCTTCCTTCTCTCTTCGATTTCGGGACGATAAGACCATAGCAGTACAGTTCCCTCTGTCAAACCTCTTAAAAAAAACCTATTTCTCTCCGTTTTTCAGAAAATCGCCGGGTCAAAGAAGAGGTCGCGTCTGCATTACGTGAAAACCAAGCTGGAGATTCTGGAGAACAACGATCTCATTGACAACAGAAACTGGGGTATGGTGGTCTATGCCAGTAACTTCACCAGGTCGATTGTACTGAGGAAACTGCTGCGGACCACTCCTACTACGGAATTTCACGTGAGTACTTCGCCTGGCTAGGGGACAGAAAGTAGACTAATGTCTAGCTGTGGGGCTATAAAGAGGGCTCTTCCCTAACAGCTAACCCTAGGTAGCTTTCAGTTCTTCAAAGGGTTTTCTCTGCTTTTAAAGAATAAGTACTAGTCCTCATGATGGTAGGACGAGGCAATCAAACATGACTAATCCAGCCTAGTTAGTTTTTTTGATAGGCCATGGAATCGATTCCCGCCCGGGGCGAACTTTATCCTGTCCCGTCTTCCTGTTTGCATCACTTTCAGGACGAAAAGACCTCACCAGTCAAAGTTCAATCCTCTTAAAAAAAAACCTTATCTTTACCAAATAGGGCAATCTTAAGAAACTGGGGTATGGTGGTCTATGCCAGTAACTTCACCAGGTCGATTGTACTGAGGAAACTGCTGCGGACCACTCCTACCACGGAATTTCATGTGAGTACTTCGCCTGGCTAGGGGACAGAAAGTAGACTAGTGTCTAGCTGTGGGGCTATAAAGAGGGAAGAGAACAGCTAACCCTAGGTAGCTTTCAGTTCTTCAAAGGGTTTTCTCTGCTTTTAAAGAATAAGCACTAGTCCTCATGGTGGTAGGACGAGTCAATCAAACATGACTAATCCAGCCTAGTTTTTGATAGGCCATGGAATCGATTCCCGCCCGGGGCGAACTTTATCCTGTACGGACAAATCATTCTCGGAACGGCTGGCTTTCTTATATCCCGTCTTCCTGTTTTCATCACTTTCAGGGCCAAAGGGTTTTCTCTGCTTTTAAAGAATAAGCACTAGTCCTCATGATGGTAGGACGAGTCAATCAAACATGACTAATCCAGCCTAGTTTTTGATAGGCCATAGAATCGATTCCCGCCCGGGCCGAACTTTATCCTGAACGGACAAATCATTCTCGGAACGGCTGGCTTTCTCCTGTCCCGTCTTCCTGCTCTCTTCACTTTCAGGCTGAAAAGACCTCACCAGTCAAAGTTCAACCCTCTTCAAAAAAATCCTTATCTTTACCAAATAGGGCAATCTTACCAACTTGACTTATTTTCCACTAAACTGTCACCTATTTGACTTTTTCCCTCAGGTAAGGAACGTTCCGACGCGCAAGAATCTGGACAAGGAGAAGGAGAAGCAGCAGCGTCTCTACGACAGATACTACGGATTGACTACGTTCACTCCTTTGCCTTGGGTGGAGGATAACATTCGCCGCATAAGAGCCAAGGCCCAACAGCGTGCGCAAGAAGACATTGACTACATGTAAGTGTACGATTACCACGTAAACAAAGTGGGTGTACACGAAGAAAAAAACTAGGGTTCCGGCAGCCTAATCGGGTGACAGGGTTCCGGCACTCTAATATTGGACTCTATTTCGGGAAGCTCAACACTATAATATAGCATTCCAACAGCGTAAATCAGGGGAAGTAACGCAATAATAGAGTTCTTCCACCCTAAACGTGTGGCACCCTGTCACAATTTCTGTCCTCAGTGTAGCTTAGACACCTATACCTACCGTTTCCATCAGTTTATCGACTATTTTTTCCGCCATTTTGACATGTTCTCTTCTAAATTAGCTAATTTCTTGTCTAATTTCCTTCCAGGCTACAAGATGAGGGCTAGCGCATAAACCTGATCCCGACCCCTGACAATTAGATAAAACCATCCCGACCCATTCGACCCACAATGAAATAAAACCATCCCGACCCATCTGACCCACAATGAAATAAAACCATCCCGACCCATCTGACCCACAATGAAATAAAACCATCCGGACCTATCCTACCCACAATGAGATAAAACCATCCGGACCTATCCTACCCACAATGAGATAAAACCATCCGGACCTATCCTACCCAGAATGAGATGACCCTCTGGTTCCTACGACTCATGGTCGTGGCCGTCTGTTTAGATCACGTTGCCATAGTAACCACCTTCGAAGGCCATCTCGTGATTGGTCGAGACGATGACTATTTCGACGAGAAGGTAATCTCCGTAGACATTTCATGAAATGACTCGGTATTATTGTATAGATTGCCGGTAACATATACGTATGTATCTAGCTACGCAATCGTCTCATCTTGTAGCTATGTAAATATAACTTGGAACAGCAACCTCCTTGACCGAGTGGGTATCACACTAGGCTTGCACGCAGGAGACCCGGGTTCGATTCCCGGCAGGGCCGAGGTTTTTTCGGCTTGGAGTTCGTGGTGCACTCAGCCTCGTGAGGACAATCGAGTAGCTACTTTGATCGAGTAACGGCCAGTGGCGGCATTACCAGTGTAAGATTATTGAAATATGGAAACTGTGATTGCAAAGGAGGCACTTCGTAATGCTGTGATATCCACAAAAGTTGTGAAAAAGCTCTCAGCTTTACCACAAAGAATTTGAGATGAGAATCTTTGAGCGGAGGACGATTCGCAATGAGACGATTAGTCGAATCATTGATGAGAAGATGAACGCCAAGCTTGAGGAGAAGGCTGAGGTGGAGGAGAAAGAGGAAGAGAAAGAAAAACGACGGTGAGTGTGTTTTAATATTCTGTGCCAAAGACCTAGGACCTTGTATAGACTTCGGACCTAAAGGGACTTTCCAGTCTCATTCTGGCAGTATAACCAGGGTATATGCTAATTCTAATATTCAACCATGCAATTGATACACAATTGGTGTTGTTTTGGTTATCGGGTTAGACTTGGATTTGTAGATTGGAGTACCCCATGAAGCAATAACCTTGGTCACTACGCGAAATTCTACAGATTAGTATTTATTAAGTGGGCTTTTACATCGGAGGTTGCAGGTTCAATTTCTAGTGAGATGAAAGCCTTTTCATCACCATTCATCTTTGAGCGGAGGACGATTCGCAATGAGACGATTAGTCGAATCATTGATGAGAAGATGAACGCCAAGCTTGAGGAGAAGGCTGAGGCGGAGGAGAAAGAGGAAGAGAAAGAAAAGCGACGGTGAGTGTGTTGTAATATTCTGTGCCAAAGACCTAGGACCTTGTATGGACTTCGGACCTAAAGGGACTTTCCAGTCTCATTCTGGCAATATAAGCCAAGCTTGAGGAGAAGGCTGAGGCGGAGGAGAAAGAGGAAGAGAAAGAAAAACGACGGTGAGTGTGTTGTAATATTCTGTGCCAAACCTAGGACCTTGTATAGACTTCGGACCTAAAGGGACTTTCCAGTCTCATTCTGGCAGTATAACCAGGGTATATGCTAATTCTAATATTCAACTATGCAATTGATACACAATTGGTGTTGTAGTGGTTATCGGGTTAGACTTCGGATTTGTAGATTGGAGCACCCCATGAAGCAATAACCTTGGTCACTACGCGAAATTCTACAGATTAGTGTTTATTAAGTAGTGAATGCTAATTCTAATATTCAACCATGCAATTGATACACAATTGGTGTTGTAGTGGTTATTGGGTTAGACTTCGGATTTGTAGATTGGAGTACCCATGAAGCAATAACCTTGGTCACTACGCGAAATTCTACAGATTAGTATTTATTAAGTGGGCTTTTACATCGGAGGTTGCAGGTTCAATTCCTAGTGAGATGAAAGCCTTTTCATCATCATTCTTGGAACTCAGGGTGTTATCTTAACCTCGTGAGGACAACTGAGTTGAACCTGGCTTCTTTGGCCACCAGAAGATCGTCCATTGGACTTTCCTCTTAGGTAGGTACATGCTTGGAAGTATTAATTTAAAATTCCTAGCCGCTCAAAAGCCACGAGACGTATGAGAGCTGGAGAGGGAATAACTAAAAACATAAGATAAATAAATAAAGAATCTCGCTCTATTCAGGTTGAAAAAGAAAACAACCAAGTCACGCCTGGATATCGTCCATTGGACTTTCCTCTTAGGTAGGTACATACTTAGAAGTATTAATTTAAAATTCCTAGCCGTCCAAAAGCCACGAGACGTATGAGAGCTGGGGAGGGAATAACTAAAAACATAAGATAAATAAAGAATCTCGCTCTATTCAGGTTGAAAAAGAAAACAACCAAGTCACGCCTGGACGCGCTCATAGAAGACATTGAACGCATGTCAACCCGCAGTAGAAAGCTAGACCTACCAGTCACCAAGATACCATGGCGTAGTGGCAAGAAAACGGCGAGTGATGAATTGAGACAAGAGTTGGAACAAATCAACGAGGCAAAGAACAAAGTAGTTGGAAGGAAGAGGAAAGCTAAAGGCAAAACAAATAAAACTGGTAAGATATTAGGAATAGAATTTAGGTATAGTAATAACAAACGACTTTATAAAAGCAGTAAGAATATCACAAACATCGAGAGAGAGAGAGAGAAGTCTGTCTAGATCACGTTGCCATAGTAACCACCTTCGAAGGCCATCTCGTGATTGGTCGAGACGATGACTATTTCGACGAGAAGGTAACCTCCGTAGACATTTCATGAAATGACTAGGTTCACTAGGTATTATATAGATTGCCGGTAACATATACGTATGTATCTGGCTACGTAATCGTCTCATCTTGTAGCTATGTAAATATAACTTGGAACAGCAACCTCGTTGACCGAGTGGGTATCACACTAGGCTTGCACGCAGGAGACCCGCGTTCGATTCCCGGCGGGGCCGAGGTTTTTTCGGCTTGGAGTTCGGGGTGCTCTCAGCCTCGTGAGGACAATCGAGTAGCTACTTTGATCGAGTAACGACCAGTAGCGTCATTACCAGTGTAAGACTATTGAAATATGGAAATTGTGATTGCAAAGGAGGCACTTTGTAATGCTGTGATATCCACAAAAGTTGTGAAAAAGCTCTCTGCTTTACCACAAAGAATTTGAGATGAGTGGATTGGAACACATCACATGCCTTCACAGGTACTCTACATTTGTCAAGGGTCTAGGCATTGCCTTGCCCTTGGGATCAATTTAATTTGAAGATTTGATGTTTTTTTTTACGACAAGGTGGCGGAGGTGCAGACCAAACTACAGAAGGAGAGGATTCTGATGGTGAGGGAGAAGAGGAGGCGACTGCTGGAGGAGTTAAAGCGGGATAATATCAGTGTCGAACTGGACTCGGAAGATACGCGGAAGGAAATGGAAACGGATCCGCCACCCAAGGTGAGTAATACAGGGTGTCCTAATTTTTAGAAATGCGGTTTCTAATTCTAATATTCAACCATGCAATTGATACACAATTGGTGTTGTTTTGGTTATCGGGTTAGACTTGGATTTGTAGATTGGAGTACCCCATGAAGCAATAACCTTGGTCACTACGCGAAATTCTACAGATTAGTATTTATTAAGTGGGCTTTTACATCGGAGGTTGCAGGTTCAATTTCTAGTGAGATGAAAGCCTTTTCATCACCATTCTTGGAATTCAGGGTGTTATCTTAACCTCGTGAGGACAACTGAGTTGAATCTGGCTTCTTTGGCCACCAGAAGATCGTCTATTGGACTTTCCATACTTGGAAGTATTAATTTAAAATTCCTAGCCGTCCAAAAGCCACGAGACGTATGAGAGCTGGGGAGGGAATAACTAAAAACATAAGATAAATAAAGAATCTCGCTCTATTCAGGTTGAAAAAGAAAACAACCAAGTCACGCCTGGACGCGCTCATAGAAGACATTGAACGCATGTCAACCCGCAGTAGAAAGCTAGACCTACCAGTCACCAAGATACCATGGCGTAGTGGCAAGAAAACGGCGAGTGATGAATTGAGACAAGAGTTGGTTTGATGGTCGAAGTAGGGTCCAAATATTGTACATAGAGTTCTTTGGAGGCAAGCAGTCTGGTCGGCACGGAATTCACATATCCCTACGCCATCGGAGTGAGTGAGTGGTTTTAAACTGCGGGCACTGCGGCAATATGAAGACAAGTATGCTTCAAGCCAACTCCAAGAGTCCAAGATCATATCAATCCAATGCAAACCCTTTGAAGTATGCTGCAAGTTGCCCCATGTTGACCTTGAGATGGCGTTATAGCATGCTACATGTAGCCTCCGTGGAATTGCGCCATTAAATATTATAAGACTAATCTTGAAAACGTCGTTTATTGGCTGAAAATGATTTTTTTCCGTTTATCTATGAACAGGAAGCAAAATAACGATTTGTTTTTCCTCTTTGAACCAACCTCAGTTGATATTAATCGACCATAGTGTGTTGCCACATCATTTCTATGATACATTATTTAGGGGGCACGGTTGGTCCAGTGGTAACGCGCTTGCTTGCCATGCAGAAGGTCCCGGGTTCGAATCCCACATCGTCCCGAAATCGAAGAGAGAAGGAAGACAGGATAGGAGAAAGCCAGCCGTTCCGAGAACGAACATTATCCCATCAGGATAAATGCCGCCCCGGGCGGGAATCGCACCCGCGGCCTAGCGCTCAGACAACCACTCATGCCGGAAAAAAGCTCCATAAACTTCGCCATATTTATATTTTTCCATCAGTTTATCGACTATTTTTTCCGCCATTTTGACATGTTCTCTTCTAAATTAGCTAATTTCTTGTCTAATTTCCTTCCAGGCAACAAGATGAGGGCTAGCGCATAAACCGAATCCCGACCCCTGACAATTAGATAAAACCATCCTGACCCATCTGACCCACAATGAAATAAAACCATCCGGACCCATCCCGACCCACAATGAGATAAAACCATCCTGACCCATCTGACCCACAATGAAATAAAACCATCCCGACCCATCCCGACCCACAATGAGATAAAACCATCCTGACCCATCCGACCCACAATGAGATAAAACCATCCTGACCCATCTGACCCACAATGAAATAAAACCATCCGGACCCATCCCGACCCACAATGAGATAAAACCATCCGGACCTATCCTACCCACAATGAGATGACCCTCTGGTTCCTACGACTCATGGTCGTGGCCGTCTGTCTAGATCACGTTGCCATAGTAACCACCTTCGAGGGCCATCTCGTGATTGGTCGAGACGATGACTATTTCGACGAGAAGGTAATCTCTGTAGACATTTCATGAAATGACTAGGTATTATATAGATTGCCGGTAACATATACGTATGTATCTGGCTACGTAATCGTCTCATCTTGTAGCTACATATGTAAATATAACTTGGAACAGCAACCTCCTTGACCGAGTGGGTATCACACTAGGCTTGCACGCAGGAGATCCGGGTTCGATTCCCGGCGGGGCCGAGGTTTTTGTGACGGTACGTAATGAGAGGCCTGTTATGCCCGATCTAACTACAGATAAATACACTAACTAGTGTATAATTTTAAGAGGTTTGACAGGGGGAACTGTAACTGTACAAAAGGGAACTGTAACTGCCCGAAAGTGAAGAGAGAAGGAAGACAGGACAGGTGAAAGCCAGCCATTCCGAGGACGAACATTAGGTTTCCGTACAGGGTAAATCCACCCCGGGTGGGAATTGAACGCTCAAAAAACCAAGGTAACTAGGCTGTCTGTACCCAGTTTTTCAAAGAAATATTTCAAGCAAGGCATGTCTTCTGAAGAGGCTCATTATGTTTTTTCCCCCCACATTAGGTATCCGTTCAGGATAAAATCCACCCGGGGTGGGAATCGAACCCGTGGTCTAGCGCTTACAAGGCAGACCCATATAAAAATGCAAGACGCTCTAAAAACCAAGGTAACTAGGCTGTCTGTTCAAATAAATATTTCAAGCAAGGGATGTCTTCTGAAGAGGGTCATTGTTTTTTTTCCCCCTTCCCCACAGAAAGCATGATGGATAACATGATCACATACAACGACCCCATGCCGGAACCCGACAACAAAGACAAACGAGAGAAAATCCTGGCCGATTATTTCTCCGGTGATTCGTCCTCCCGGGGCGACTCGCACATGAACACGTTCGAGTTTTACGACGAATTGCGACGAGTCGACTTTGACTTCACGAAGAACAAGAAGCTTCTGGCCATCTTTGAGCGGAGGACGATTCGCAATGAGACGATTAGTCGAATCATTGATGAGAAGATGAGCGCCAAGCTTGAGGAGAAGGCTGAGGCGGAGGAGAAAGAGGAAGAGAAAGAAAAACGACGGTGAGTGTGTTGTAATATTCTGTGCCAAAGACCTAGGACCTTGTATAGACTTCGGACCTAAAGGGACTTTCCAGTCTCATTCTGGCAGTATAGCCAGGGTATATGCTAATTCTAATATTCAACTATGCAATTGATACACAATTGGTGTTGTAGTGGTTATCGGGTTAGACTTCGGATTTGTAGATTGGAGCACCCCATGAAGCAATAACCTTGGTCACTACGCGAAATTCTACAGATTAGTGTTTATTAAGTAGTGAGCTTTTACATCGGAGGTTGCAGGTTCAATTCCTAGTGAGATGAAAGCCTTTTCATCATCTTTCTTGGAATTCAGGGTGTTATCTTAACCTCGTGAGGACAACTGAGTTGAATCTGGCTTCTTTGGCCACCAGAAAACCGGGAATCTAAAGCGGACAGTGAAGAATCGGATTCCGCGTTCAAGGCCATGAACAAAATGGCGGACCATAATCTAAACCCAGCAGCCATGTTTCAATCATTCGATAGTGATCAGAGAGATGAGAGTTTCTACAAGGATGATGATGAGAAGACAAACACCACAGGGGGAGTGCCATCCCATGAAATGCTCGATCTAAGCAAGGTATACCTCACTTTCCAATTTTATAGAAATTTATTTTTAAGAGATTCCGCTAGTCTGCGCTGATGTGCAAACTCACTATCTTATTTCGAATAGACCAGTTCCACTTACTTGGGTGAAGTTTCATAGTCAAAGAGCAGTCAAAAATGAGGAACAACGGAATTCTTCTTTTTCTTCTACGACTTCTAGATCCCGAGATAAATCGTTTTAAAAGAAAATACCGGTAAATCTTGAGCTCTGACGTCTTTGACGACGAATGTTGTGTTTGTGCGCATACGTTTCTGCGCATTTCCTGAAGTCTGACGTCACACATCTCTGAACTCTTTTATTAGAACGAAAAATGAAAATTGAATTTTCGAACTTTTACTTTTATTTTTTCGAAGTTTTGACCTCAGATTTGGATTTTCACAACTTTTTACATAGGAATCGACCATTTATTAATAAATTTTACCCAAATGCAACTGCTCGGTTGGGGGAATAATAGGTATTGGTACTCATGGATATTTTTCACAGATGAATGATTCAGAAATCGAGTCATTCATTCTTCGCAAAGAAGCAGCGACGCGACAAGCCAACCTGCTGCGCGACCTGATCGTAACAACGGCGTCGACGGGTCGCGTGTACAAGACGCGTCGCACGTATAATCGACGCATTCTGGTCAACTGTACGGGATATGTGGGCGACCTGCGGTTCAAACTGCTGATACCGAAGAAGTTGAAACGGACGCAAGGTGAGGATTAAAACTTAAGGGGCTTATCACGCGACGTGAGCTCATGTGACATCCTAGTAGTGTATTCTACCTCTTGTGGTAACGCGCTTGCTTATCATGCAAAAGTTCCGCAGTTCGATTCTCAGAGTCCGCAAACAAATTTCACTCGAATTTCAATTACAAATATTTTGACAGGTTCCTTTGCAAGGTGAGGATTAAAACTTAAGGGGCTTATCACGCCACGTGAGCTCACGTGACATCATAGTAGTGTGTTCTACCTCTGGTGGTAACGCGCTTGCTTGTCATGCAAAAGTTCCTCAGTTCGATTCTCAGAGTCCGCAAACAAATTTCACTCGAATTTCAATTACAAATATTTTGACAGGTTCCTTCCTGTTGTTCTTCATGATCCGGGAAGGTATTTTTTTTTTTTTTTTTTTGAGAGGTTTGACAGAGGGAACTGTAACTGCTAAGGTTACGTCTCGAAATCGAAGAGAAAAGGAAGACAGGATCGGAGAAAATCGGGAAGGTATGCCATGGATGCCCTAGGTATTTGCCTCATTTCCACTATCTCTTCAGGTCACACTCCAATCACAGTCAAAATATTACTGGTGATTGAATCAGATGAACTCAGATTTAAAAGGTTAAAAGTAGTCATGAGCGAGATTGTCTAAGTCTATTTTCACATATTCTTTGGCATTGTCATTTATTATGGAATTTCATTAGGTATTAGTCATTCCATTTTTCTCCCTGTCTGTTTTGGAAATTCTATATTGTATACGAATTGGTCAAGTTTGTCTAATCTAAGGGCAGATCCTATCCTGTCTTTCTTCTCTCTTCGATTTCGGGACGATAAGACCATAGCAGTTACAGTTCCCTCTGTCAAACCTCTTAAAAAAAACCCTCTCTCGGTGCTAACGGAACAACATAGGTACATAAAACATTATAAAACATAGTTAGTTAAAGCGCCTAAGGCAAGTCACTTACTGTCAGGTAGACCTAACAGGCGAACCTTTTCAGCCGTAACTGTCAAGTCTGTCTGATAGTGTGTGTGTGCTCATCAGGTATACCTGACAGGCGGACCTGATTACGTGTACCTGACAGGCGTACCTGATAGTGAGTGGTTGGCCTAATAGAAAAAAGTATCAGGGTTTTCCCACAGGAGTTTTTCCACCCACCCATTGTTAACCTCTATTTTGTGTCCACAGGGGTGAGTACCGCTGCCGTGCAAAGAGGCACTGAAAATGGTAAGAACAATAAGACCTCCGTTGTCACAGTTCCCACTATCAAACCTCTCTCGGTGCTAACGGAACAACATAGGTACATAACACATTATAAAACATAGTTAGTTAGACCTAACAGACGAACCTTTTCAGCCGTAACTGATAGTGTGTGTGCTCATCAGGTATACCTGACAGGCGGACCTTATTACGTGTACCTGACAGGCGGACCTGATAGTGAGTGGTTGGCCTAATAGAAAAAAGTATCAGGATTTTCCCACAGGAGTTTTTCCACCCAACCATTTTCAACCTCTATTTTAGGGGTGAGTACAACGTGCAAGACTACGCTGAATATTTGGGTCTGGATCCGAAGGACTTTTTCAACGGTGAGACTCCGCCATTCAAAGTGGAACCTATGCCAGTGTTTGAGCACGGGAAAGGACATGACATGTTCGATAATCAGACGGACTTCACGTATCTGGAGTACGAGATGACCACGGATCCATGTAAGTTCAAACCGTATGGCCCATGTATTTGGACCAAAAATTTACCTTCTTTTCATCGCCTACGGGAGCGTATGCCGTGACGTCAAAGTTCACGATTTACCGGTATTTTTTTAATCGATTTATCTCGGGATCTAAAAGTCGTAGAAGAAAAAGAAAAATTCCATTGGCCCTCATTTTTTCTGCTCTATGACTTTGAAACGTCACCCAAGTAAGCGCAACTGATCTATTGTTTCTCTCTTTTTCCCCTTTATTGTACAATGTATCGATAATCAGACGGACTTCACGTATCTGGAGTACGAGATGACCACGGATCCATGTAAGTTCAAACCGTATGGCCCATGTATTTGGACGAAAAATTTACCTTCTTTTAATTGTTTCTCTCTTTTTCCCCTTTATTGTACAATGTATAACAAGGAGAAAGCATAAACGCGATTATGTTGGGAGTGCCTAAGGAGAAATATATTAAGGTGAGTCCAAACATAGTCGACCGCCGTCGATATGTTGAGAAGGCAGTGTGAAAGATCAACGGTGGACTATGTGTGGACACACTATGTTGGGAGCGCCTAAGGAGAAATATATTAAGGTGAGTCCAAACATAGTCGACCGGCCGTCGATCGACGAGGTGAATCTATGTTGAAAAAGCAGTGTGAAAGATCAACGGTGGACTATGTGTGGACACATCGCCAGATTTAAGTTATATTTCTCCTACCATAATGGCGGAACCATGATTTCATGTGACACATGAATCTGTCCGCAAAAGGTTAAGGTGAGTCCAAACATAATCGACCGGCCGTCGATATGTTGAGAAGGCAGTGTGAAAGATCAACGGTGGACTATGTGTGGACACACCTTTAAGCCCTTCGGGTTTTTCTAAAGTCCCTAAAGAAGAAGTTTGCGTATTATAGCTAGGGGTGAAAATCGGACCCTTGGAATTCTTCTGTTTTTCTCTCATTGTAAGGATCAGCTGATATCTCACAACTATCAAGTGTTGTTCAGTTATACCACTGGATTTCCAGTATTTCTCTCCCCTAAAAGGGAAGTTTGCGTATTATAGCTAGGGGTGAAAATCGGACCCTTGGAATTCTTCTGTTTTTCTCTCATTGTAAGGATCAGCTGATATCTCACAACTATCAAGTGTTGTTCAGTTATACCACTGGATTTCCAGTATTTCTCTCTGTGGCAAATCTGAGGGAGAGACTCGAACAATTTGTTCTCCTGAGCATGCGCGAAAATGCGAAATTTTCTTTATTTAATAGGAAAAATTAGCTGTTATGAGATATAAGGGAATCTTGAACTTGAGGGTTGTTAAGATGGACCTAATGGCAAATCTGAGGGAGCGACTCGAACAATTTGTTCTCCTGAGCATGCGCGAAAATGCGAAATTTTCTTTATTTAATAGGAAAAATTAGATGTTATGAGATTATGTTGGGAGCGCCTAAGGAGAAATATATTAAGGTGAGTCCAAACATAGTCGACCGGCCGTCGATCGACGAGGTGAATCTATGTTGAGAAGGCAGTGTGGAAGATCAACGGTGGACTATGTGTGGAGTGTGGACACACCTTTAAACCCTTCGGGTTTTTCTTAAGTCCCTAAAAGGGAAGTTTGCGTATTATAGCTAGGGGTGAAAATCGGACCCTTGGAATTCTTCTGTTTTTCTTTCATTGTAAGGATCAGCTGATATCTCACAACTATCAAGTGTTGTTCAGTTATACCACTGGATTTCCAGTATTTCTCTGGTAGTGTTAGCCTGTAGTGTTAGCCTGTAGTGTTAACCTGTAGTGTTAGCCTGTAGTGTTAGCCTGTAGTGTTAACCTGTAGTGTTAGCCTGTAGTGTTAGCCTGTAGTGTTAACCTGTAGTGTTAACCTGTAGTGTTAGCCTGTAGTGTTAACCTGTAGTGTTAGCCTGTAGTGTTAACCTGTAGTGTTAACCTCTAGTGTTAACCTGTAGTGTTAGCCTGTAGTGTTAACCTGTAGTGTTAACCTGTAGTGTTAACCTGTAGTGTTAGCCTGTAGTGTTAGCCTGTAGTGTTAACCTGTAGTGTTAGCCTGTAGTGTAAACCTGTAGGTTAGCGTGTCTGCCTTCAGTGCTGGGACTACTAGGTCGCGGGTTTGGCTTGCTCTTGTCTCTACAAGGACTTGCCTCTTTCTCTCTTCGTTTTCAAGACGATGGATAGAGTCCCTCCGTCAAAGATTCAAAAAAAAAAGTTGGTTGAAATTTTAACACTGGACAATGATTCTCAATATATTTCCTGCGCCTACTAAGGGAGCAGGACCAGGGTCTGTCTGCCCAGGCCCACAGCTAGAACGTTGAACGTCGGACCCGGTATTCCCCACCAGGGTCTCTCTTTCCACAGTTAGGACGTTGAACCCGAGATTCTTCATAAGGACATATTTGGACTAGGGACCCAGTAGCTCAGAGGTAGAGTGTTGGACCCGAGAACCCCAGTAAAGACTTGAGCTCTGTTCCTACATAGTCAACCTAGTAGATCCACTGACCAGGGTCTCTCTTTCCACAGTTAGGACGTTGAACCCGAGATTCTTCATAAGGACATATTTGGACTGGGGACCCAGTAGCTCAGAGGTAGAGTGTTGGACCCGAGATCTCCAGTAAAGACTTGAGTTGTGTCTCTACATAGTCGACCTAGTAGATTGACGTCCACTGAAATCGTACACTGCCTCGACAACACAGATTCACCTCTTCACCTCGTCGATGAACGGTCGGTCTACGGTCGATCGACGAGTTCGACCTTTGTGTGGACACAGCTTGAGCCCCAGAAGTCCAGATTTAGAACGTTGGACGAATCCGGAAGGCGTGGGCTCGCGTCCCCGTGGTGGCAAATAATTATTTAGTTTATAATATCCAGGTGACTTTTTTTCTCTCTCTTTTCCATTGACTTCCCATATGTCTAGATATCCAATTGGAGCACCAGGGTCTCTCTTTCCACAGTTAGGACGTTGAACCCGAGATTCTTCATAAGGACATATTTGGACTGGGGACCCAGTAGCTCAGAGGAGAGTGTTGGGCCCGAGATCTCCAGTAAAGACTTGAGTTGTGTCCCTACATAGTCAACTTAGTAGATCAACGTCCACTGAAACCGTACACTGTCTCGACAACACAGATTCACCTCTTCACCTCGTCGATGAACGTTCGGTCTACGGTCGATCGACGAGTTTGACCTTTGAGTGGACACAGCTTGAGCCCCAGAAGTCCAGATTTAGAACGTTGGACGAATCCGGAAGGCGTGGGTTCGCGCCCCCGCGGTGGCAAATAATTATTTAGTTTATAATTTTCAGGTGGACTTTTTTTCTCTCTCCCTTCCATTGACTCCCCATATGTCTAGATATCCAATTATTGGAGTCTAATGAAATCCACAGTTAACATGGTTTCATCGTCATTGTTTTGTATGTGTTGTGTGAAATAGTTAGGTGCTACCTCTGTAAAGTTGCTGTCAATAAAAAACAATATTTCATATTTTACAAAAATTCTTGTTTTATTACAAAATAAAAGTACAAAACTTGTTCGTATAGAAATTGAAAAAAAGAAAAATTTTGATAGTCGCCAACTTCGGAGCCGGTTTTCTCCTGACTCCGCGATAACGCCGAAAAATTTATCAGTTTAAAGATCCTAAGAGGATTTTGCAACATTGAAATGGTGTTGACTTCGAAATTGATTTGGTCCATAATCATTAGGTGCCTTCAGAAATATTGTAATTTGAAACCTGAAATAAATAGGAAACAAACCGTTGATTGCGTTAGGTAATCCATTCCTCATACCCATTTCGGAAGAAGAGGAGGAAGAAGAAGAAGAAAAAGAAGAAGAAGAAGAAGAATGGAGATCACATATCTCGAGTCAACCTTGAGCTTAGAAACTAGTTCTCAGAATTTTATTAAAAAAAAAGTCTTAGAAAAACGCCAAAATCTTTGTAGGTAACAGGAGAGTTTCTACAAGGATGATGATGAGAAGACAAACACCACAGGGGGAGTGCCATCCCATGAAATGCTCGATCTAAGCAAGGTATACCTGCCGTTCCAATTTTATGGAACTTTATTTTTAAGAGATTCCGCTAGCCTGCGCTGGTGTGCAAACTCACTAGCTTATTTCGAATAGATCAGTTCCGCTTACTTGGGTGAAGTTTCATAGTCAAAGAGCAGTCAAAAATGAGGAACAACGGAATTCTTCTTTTTCTTCTACGACTTCTAGATCCCGAGATAAATCGTTTTAAAAGAAAATACCGGTAAATCTTGAGCTCTGACGTCTTTGACGACGAATGTGATGAGAAGACAAACACCACAGGGGGAGTGCCATCCCATGAAATGCTCGATCTAAGCAAGGTATACCTCACTTTCCAATTTTATAGAAATTTATTTTTAAGAGATTCCGCTAGTCTGCGCTGATGTGCAAACTCACTATCTTATTTCGAATAGACCAGTTCCACTTACTTGGGTGAAGTTTCATAGTCAAAGAGCAGTCAAAAATGAGGAACAACGGAATTCTTCTTTTTCTTCTACGACTTCTAGATCCCGAGATAAATCGTTTTAAAAGAAAATACCGGTAAATCTTGAGCTCTGACGTCTTTGACGACGAATGTTGTGTTTGTGCGCATACGTTTCTGCGCATTTCCTGAAGTCTGACGTCACACATCTCTGAACTCTTTTATTAGAACGAAAAATGAAAATTGAATTTTCGACCTTTTACAGTTATTATTTCGGATTTTTGACCTCAGATTTGGGTTTTCACAACTTTTTACATAGGAATCGACCATTTATTAATAAATTTTACCCAAATTCAACTGCTCGACAGCCTAAATCAGGGGAAGTAACCCAATAATAGAGTTCTTCCACCCTAAACGTGTGGCACCCTGTCACAATTTCTTTCCTCAGTGTAGCTTAGACACCTATACCTGCCGCTGCCGTGCAAAGAGGCACTGAAAACGGTAAAAACAATAAGACCTCCGTTGTCACAGTTCCCACTATCAAACCTCTCTCGGTGCTAACGAAACAACATAGGTACATAAAACAACATAGGCACATAAAACATAGTTAAAGCGCCTAAGGCAAGTCACTTACTGTCAGGTAGACCTAACAGACGAACCTTTTCAGCCGTAACTGTCAGGTCTATCTGATAGTGTGTGTGCTCATCAGGTATACCTGACAAGCGGACCTGATTACGTGTACCTGACAGGCGGACCTGATAGTGAGTGGTTGGCCTAATAGGAAAAAAGTATCAGGGTTTTCCCACAGGAGTTTTTTCACCCACCCATTGTTAACCTCTATTTTGTGTCCACAGGGGTGAGTACAATGTGCAAGACTACGCTGAATATTTGGGTCTGGATCCGAAGGACTTTTTCAACGGTGAGACTCCGCCATTCAAAGTGGAACCTATGCCAGTGTTTGAGCACGGGAAAGGACATGACATGTTCGATAATCAGACGGACTTCACGTATCTGGAGTACGAGATGACCACGGATCCATGTAAGTTCAAACCGTATGGCCCATGTATTTGGACCAAAAATTTTGCCTTCTTTTAATTGTTTTTCTCTTTTCCCCCTTTATTGTACAATGTATAACAAGGAGAAAGCATGAACGCGATTATGTTGGGAGTGCCCAAGGAGAAATATATTAACCTTTTGCGTACAGAATCAATTTCACCAGAATCGCTCTTACGGTAGGATTCATGTCCCACATGAAACTCAAGCGTTGTTGTTACAGTCAGACGTAAACAAAACATTTTTTTCAAATACGGTAGGATTCATGTGAGACATGAAACCTCCGAAAAGCGATTTGTGGTAGGCTTCATGTCACACATGAAATTGTTCCCTCGCTTTTAATTTATTTTCTTTTTTTTCCTAGTTGAGATAGAAACATCTGGTTTTTTTTGTCTTCTTCGGAAATCTTCGGACTATAATTCCGAATGCTTTGGAATCATAATAAACAAACACCGGCTTTTCAGTCTGCATTTGAAAGGAGCAAAAGATACACAAGTTCCTAGGCACGTCCTACCGTAACGCCTCCTATCTGTAAAAATCAAGCCGACCGTAGCGAGTAAATCTGTAGCTTCATGCTGGACATGAATCCTACCGTATCACCAGATTTAAGTTATATTTCTCCTACCATAATGGCGGAACCATGATTTCATGTGACACATGAATCTGTCCGCAAAAGGTTAAAATGTACAAACCTCTGTTGATGTTGTACAGAGAAATAGGAGATGCAGTAGTCACAGAAGATTTAAAGCCAGCAATTTAGCTACGTTTGACACACAATAATGGTTATGAAGTCATTTGATACATCTTTTCCCCAACAGGACATTGGAGGTTAAGCAACATGTCAATATCTGGATCATGGTCAATATCTGGACGGGAGGGCGGGGACTAGTTGACACATTTTCACAACCATCCCTCATATAATATCTGGAAGCTCATCTTTCTACCCTCAGGCGATTTCATCTGCCTCTACTTCGTGGTGTCTTTTTATTATTATTATTATTATTATTATTATTATTATTATTATTATTATTATTATTATTATTATTATTATTATACCCTATAATTTGTATGGATATGGAAATGACACATGAGGAGACTAAACATCCACGGATCAAAAGTATTCCGCGGACACCTACTGGGAAGCTGGGAACCACTTATTTGTACTGTCGATTTTGATAACCTAGTTTAGCTTGAAAGGTAGCACACCTATACTGTAGTCTCCGGGTTGTAACTAAAATTCCGCGAACCTATGCCGACCGTATACTTCACCATGTACGCTAGAACCAAACACTCATCAAGCCAGCCTAGTTAGCTTAGTTGGTAGTGCGTCTGTCACGTAAGCGCTAGGCCGCGGGTTCGATTCCCGCCCGGGGCGGAAGGAATATTGGTAGAAAAGACAAGAAATTGGAGAGCAAGAATACATCTGATGCAGTTGGTTGGGTTGGTGATACAGAGAGGGAATGTGATGAGATTGTGTAATGTAGAGGTTGACGAGTTTGAAAGATAAGTGAGAATCCTATTTTATTAGCTTCTTCAAGGGTAGAGCAACTACCTTGTATCTCCTCAAAAGACAAGGTTCGTTCTCGGAACGACTCTCTCCTATCCTGCCCTCCTTTTCTCTTCGATTTCGGGACTATAAGACCTCCGTAGATACAGTTCCCTCTATCAAATCTTTTTAAATCCTCTCCCTCTCGCTCTCTTTTAAAAGATGTTCATTTGTTGTGGGACTCTTTCCTCTGGGTCTCATTTTCGACAATGTTTCCCCGCAGGTCCCACAGAGTTCGCGCCGGTGTTCACCTGTCACCAATGTCCCGCCCGATTCCTCAACAACGAAGAGACAGACGGCGCCAACCTTCTCATGCGCCATTACGTCAAACATCAGAACCTGAATGAGCTGTACTACCCTATCATGTGGCGATTTGAGAGGAATAAGACGCGATGGTATAACTCGCGGGTGAGGAAGTATTTCCTGCGCCTCCTAAGGGAGCAGGACCAGGGTCTGTCTGCCCAGGCCCACAGCTAGAACGTTGAACGTCGGACCCGATATTCCGCACCAGGGTCTCTCTTTCCACAGTTAGGACGTTGAACCCGAGATTCTTCATAAGGACATATTCAATAGAGGATATCAAGGCATTTGCAGCAATGCCAGCTTAAGTAGTCTTCTGCAGATTATGACGATGGGTCAGCTCCCTGGTTAGGGGTCACCTGTGCTCGCGTTGCACGCGCGGGAGACCCGGGTTCGATTCCCGGCGGGGTCAAGAAATTTGTATCATGCAAATGATTGATACCGTGACTGGCTGTTGGTAGGTAAACATTGGATTTTAGGATTATTGAGATATTGGAAAAATCCTACAATGCTGCAGTGAGCACCAAAGTTGTGACATAATAACACAAAGAAACTGCATTTATAAGGACATATTTGGACTGGGGACCCAGTAGCTCAGAGGAGAGTGTTGGACCCGAGATCTCCAGTAAAGACTTGAGTTGTGTCCCTACATGGTCAACCTAGTAGATCAACGTCCACTGAAACCGTACACTGCCTCGACAACATAGATTCACCTCTTCACCTCGTCGATGAACGGTCGGTCTACGGTCGATCGACGAGGTCGACCTTTGTGTGGACACAGCTTGAGCCCCAGAAGTCCAGATTTAGAACGTTGGACGAATCCGGAAGGCGTGGGTTCGCGCCTCCGTGGTGGCAAATAATTATTTGGTGTTGACTTCGAAATTGATTTGGTCCGTAATCATTAGGTGCCTTCAGAAATATTGTAATTTGAAACCTGAAATGAATAGGAAACAAACCGTTAATTGCGTTAGGTAATCCAAACCTCATACCCATTTCGGATGAAGAGGAAGAAGAAGAAGAAGCAGAAGAAGAGGAAGAAAAAGAATGGAGATCACATGTCTCGAGTCAACCTTGAGCTTAGAAACTAGTTCTCAGAATTTTATTTTAAAAAAAGTCTTAGAAAAACGCCAAAATCTTTGTAGGTAACAGGAATAACCACATTCTACATCAAATGTATGAAATTTTTGGACGTCCTTGGGGGTAAAAATGGGGGTCTTGAATTTGAAGCAAAAACGGTCCATAATCATTAGGTGCCTTCAGAAATATTGTAATTTGAAACCTGAAATAAATAGGAAACAAACCGTTAATTGCGTTAGGTAATCGATAACTCATACCCATTTCGGAAGAAGAGGAAGAAGAAGAAGAAGAAAAAGAAGAAGAAGAAGAAAAAGAATGGAGATCACATGTCTCGAGTCAACCTTGAGCTTAGAAACTAGTTCTCAGAATTTTATTTAAAAAAAAGTCTTAGAAAAACGCCAAAATCTTTGTAGGTAACAGGAATAACCACATTCTACATTAAATGTATGAAATTTTTGTAGATGTCCTTGGGGGTAAAAATGGGGGTCTTGAATTTGAAGCAAAAACTGTTATCGAGCTTCCTCCACTTCAAATTTGAGATAACCTTGAAAAATTAAGTTTTGACCTTGAAATTTTTCAGTTTAACCTTGACCTTAACGGAGCTTCTCCATTTCAAATTCAAGATGGCCATTAAAAAAATGTCTCTTGACCTTGGAAAGTTGTATATATTTGCAGTTTTGCAGTTTGATTGCAGTTTGACCATGACCTTGACTATATTGACCTTCAAATTGAAATTTTTCAGTTTAACCTTGACCTTAACGGAGCTTCTCCATTTCAAATTCAAGATGGCCTTTAAAAAAATGTCTCTTGACCTTGGAAAGTTGTACATATTTTGACCTTATGTCTCTTGACTTTGGAAAGTTGTACATATTTTGACCTTATGTCTCTTGACTTTGGAAAGTTGTACATATTTTGACCTTCAAATTTTGCAGTTAAATTAAGTTTTGACCTTGAAATTTTTCAGTTTAACCTTGACCTTAACGGAGCTTCTCCATTTCAAATTCAAGATGGCCTTTAAAAAATATCTCTTGACCTTGGAAAGTTGTACATATTTTGACCTTCAAATTTTGCAGTTTGACCATGACCATGACCTTGACTATATCTTCAGCAGCAGCATGATGGTGCACAGAACGGACCCAGAAATTTTTCAGTTTAACCTTGACCTTAACGGAGCTTCTCCATTTCAAATTCAAGATGGCCTTTAAAAAAATGTCTCTTGACCTTGGAGAGTTGTACATATTTTGACCTTCAAATGTTGCATGACCTTGACTATATCTTCAGCAGCAGCATGATGGTGCACAGTACGGACCCGATATAAAAGAACATGAGCGCTATCGTCTTCGCGTTTCTCAACAGGAAACCGCTGAATCCGCTGTTCTGTATGTTGATCACCGTTTGTCCACGTCCATAGTCCATGTCCATATACGGATGATGGTTTCGCCGAAAGTGATGGAAGTGGTGATGGTGGTGGCGGTGGTGTTTGGGTTTGATTTGGATGTCTAGAAACGGTTCTGGTTCTGGATCCGGTTGCGGGTTAGGGTCGGGGGCGGGGTCACCGGTGGTAGATTTGAAGGTCAGGCAGATCAGGATGAATGTCCCGAGAAGAAGGTTGGCTTTGTAAATGAAAGACATTTTGCTCAGGAAAGTCACTTCCTTAATGACGGAAAAACCGATAAAATGTTGAGTTTTTAACACGAAACAAGCAATTCAATATTCCAATGTTTAATTTCTTTTAAAATAAAAAAAGGTCCCTATGAAATGACTTTGTATTTTATTTTAATATTTGATTATTTTATTTATTGGGCTCTATATTATTTGATTTTATTGGTCTCTTTTGTACTTTTTAGGTGTATGATTTTATTTAAATGTCCACCTATGACACGAATGTCCCGAGAAGAAGGTTGGCTTTGTAAATGAAAGACATTTTGCTCAGGAAAGTCACTTCCTTAATGACGGAAAAACCGATAAAAGGTTGAGTTTTTTAACACGAAACAAGCAATTCAATATTCCAATGTTTAATTTCTTTTAAAATAAAAAAAAAGGTCGCTATGAAATGACTTTGTATTTTATTTTAATATTTGATTATTTTATTTATTGGGCACTATATTATTTGATTTTATTGGTCTCTTTTGTACTTCTTAGGTATATGATTTTATTTAAATGTCCACCTATGACATGGTATTTGCAAGTTATTCAATTTTAAAAACTTAAACACAAATCAATGTCACATAAAACTAAACACTCCACAAGTCTTCTCTAAAGGTTGACACCACTCTTTCTCCAACTTTTCTCCTAGATTGTTTGTGTTTTGATGTCATATTCCAACGCAAGTTATTCAATTTTAAAAACTTAAACACAAATCAATGTCACATAAAACTAAACACTCCACAAGTCTTCTCTAAAGGTTGACACCAGGTCTCTTTCACCAACTTTTCTCCTGGATTGTTTGTGTTTTGATGTCATATTCCAATAGAACTGAATATAAATCAATCAGATAAGGTCGATTAATTGATTGTGAAGTAATGACAACACCTGATTTAATAATAACATAATACATAGTTGTAAGGTGCCTGTAATTATAACTATGAAGACCATAGCATAGGTTCGTCTGTTAAGCTCCAGAAAGTTGCATCAGAGATTTACCTCACAGGTAAACCAATCAGTACCTACCAATGGCGACAGTACGTTGAATGTACTAGTTTCCAACGGATCACTGAAGTTAAGCAACGTTGCGCTTGGTTATTGTCTGGATGGTGACCACCTGGGGAATCGCTTGCTGCTGGGTTCCCGTTCCCACTCAGGCTGGGTGAGGTTAAATTGAGGAGGCAGAGGTAGCTTGTCGCCGAATGGTGGGTAAAACCCCCTGGCACGAGAGGACCTAAGTTGTTAAAAGTGACGTTAATTAAAGCCCTATACCTATCTGCCTACCTACAACTCATTTATTTATTTCTGAAGTTTTTATTTATTGGTTTTTCAGAACAATTCTCTGAATTAAATAAATATTCAACAAATGGTATAACCATCCGTAAAAGCCGGAGCTTGTGCCACGGATGGGGATGAACTTACTTTCAGTTCCTCCAGAATATCGGTGGGGGGGCGCCACCTATCTGCCTACCTACAACTCATTTATTTATTTCTGAAGTTTTTATTTATTGGTTTTTCAGAACAATTCTCTCAATTAAATAAATAGCCAACAAATGGTATAACCATCCGTAAAAGCCGGAGCTTGTGCCACGGATGTGGATGAACTTACTTTCAGTTCCTCCAGAAGTATCGGTGGGGGGCGCCGAGTGGTCGTCGTTTCGTCCTCAGTCAAATCCTTTATCCGGCATCGTAAACTTCGACAGCGACTCCTGTGACAACGAGTACACATATTGATCTATCTGATCCTGCAGGATAAACGGACGACGTTTTCGCGTCGTCGTCGGCGTCGGAGAGGTAAACTTGGCGTAAATCGTCGCCAAGTCCTTGAGAAGACCGAGCATATCGTCCGACGAAGTCGTCGACTGCGTTGTTAGCGTCGTTCGCGTTAGGTTGCGCAAGAGTTCGCGTCGATAGGCTTCCAAGGAGTTCCAATATTTGGCGTTCCTTTTCTTCTCGAATTCGGCGCTTGGTTCGCCGATGCTACCCGGGAAAGTGGTCAGGTTTTGACTCATGTAGTGTGAAAGAGACTTGCGGATTTTCTCCTTCTCTGCGCGCTGTTTACGCAATACCTGAGGAAGTGAGATGCAAACATACAAGCTGTATAAGATAGAAGATGCAAGAATCCGCAGCACCTGAAGAAATGAGATGCAAGATGTGTTGTACGCAATACCTGAGGAAGTGAGATGCAAACATACAAGCTGTATAAGATAGAAGATGCAAGAATCCGCAGCACCTGAAGAAATGAGATACAAGATGTGTTAAGCCATGTAGTCCATGCACTAAGAGTGACCGTCTGCCGAACCACAGACTCAGGTCCGTCAGGCAGTCGGAAAAACAGGCGGAAAGGTTGAGACCTAGATCTTGTACCATCGACCTTCACATAAGGGTGTCCACGACGCAGGCTGGAATCTCCTGCTTGTTTGGTTAAAATCTTATCGAAAAAAAAACATCGACCATCTCAGAAATTGGCAAAAATACTCAGCTCGATTTCTGCGAGGGTCGGTACCATGGTCAAGGCTCTCACAGACTCAGGTCCGTCAGGCAGTCGGAAAAACAGGCGGAAAGGTTGAGACCTAGATCTTGTACCATCGACCTTCACATAAGGGTGTTCCACGACGGAGGATGGAATCTCCTGCTTGTTTGGTTAAAATCTTATCGAAAAAGTATTTAAAAAAAACATCGACCATCGCAGAAATTGGCAAAAATACTCAGCTCGATTTCTGCGAGGGTCGGTACCATGGTCAAGGCTCCGTTGAGGACACTTCTATTCATTAGCATGGTTTGTTTATTTTCTCTTCGGTCGGTACTAGACTATGGTTGATGGTCGGTTCTCCGTTGTGGAAATGTGGACGCCTATTTATTCCTGAGGACAGACACTCACTATCAGGTAGACCTGACAGGCGGACCTTTTCAACCCTGCCTGTCAGGTCTACCTTGATAGTGTGTGTGCTCATCGGGTATCAGGTAGACCTGTTAGGTGGAACTTTTTTTGTACCTCGGTACCGCTTTCGCATGACTTCAAGGCGGACCTGATCAGGTCTACCTGATAGTAAGTAGTATTCCTTACCTTGACCTCTTCCCACTCCTGCGTGTTGTAATAATAGTCACTATCATAGATGATAGTCGAAGTGCGACGTTGTTCATAGTAGTAGTTGTATACGACAGAATCCCGGTGCCAGTTCTGAACCGGTTTGCCTGAAAAGGATCAAAAGATTTAAATCTGTCTTAAGGTGTGTCCAAACAATCGACGCCGTCAATTGACCGTCGAATGAAACCGTACACTGCCTCTACAAAATAAATTCACCTCTTCACCTCGTCGATCGACGGCGGGTGTCGACTATGTGTGGACACAGCTTTACATTGGAAGCGTAGTCTAGAGATGTCACTGGAGTTAAAAAAAGCTGAGTGTTTCACCGCCGTTTTTATTTCGTAGCAATGAAACAACCGCTACATTCGACGACGTCCTTCCTTTATTATTACGATAGTAATAAATAGGTATAGGGGACGGACTATTGTATTCTTATTTTTATTAGTTTTTTCTACTAATAGTCTTATTAGTTTTTTCAATGGTTCTACTGACGCCGTCAATCGACCGTCGAATGAAACCGTACACTGCCTCTACAAAATAAATTCACCTCTTCACCTCGTCGATCGACGGCGGGTGTTGACTATGTGTGGACACAGCTTTACATTGGAGATGCCACTGGAGTTAAAAAAAAAGCTGAGTGTTTCACCGCCGTTTTTATTTCGTAGCAATGAAACAACCGCTACATTAGACGCTTGTCGTCTATGTCATAACATGCCCATCCCGTAATATGCCTCTCATCAGATGGGCGAGAAGAGACACAAAACTCCCCTTTTAGGTCCTGGATCAACACGAGAACACCAGAAAGTAACCCGTTGAAATATTTGCAATGGAAAAAGGACCTTCTGTATGGCAAGCAAGAGCGGTACCACTGTGCTAACCGTACTTTCTAGTACACATTTCTAAAAATGATAGACCTTCATTATTTTCGAAACTTTCCGAATTTCCAATGAAGTCTCTTACCTTCATTATGCCGTTTCATGCACTTCTCAATGAAGCTCTGATTCCAGTCACGCATTTCATACGAGTAGTCTATCGCGCTCAAGTAGGTACAATCCGGCACGCGTGTCTGGGTGATGCCCTTGCGGCGTAGTTCACTATCATGATCAAACATGAAATGATCATCCCATGTGGGGAGCTCATTGGCGCGACGCTCCTCGGAACTGTTGTAGTGTAGCCTACGAGGGGAAAATGAGAGACCATTTTTTTTTTTTTCTTCTTCTTCTTCTTCTTCTTCTTCTTTAAGAGATTTGATAGAAGGAACTGTAACTGCTAAGGTCTTATCGTCCATAGAGAAGGAAGACATGATAGAAGAAAGTCAGCCGTTCCGAAAACAAACCTTATCCCTTCAGGATAAAATCCGCCCCAGGCGGAAATCGAACCTGCGGCCTAGCGCTTACAAGGCAGACGCGCTATCAAACAAGCTAACTAGGCTGCCTATTATTCTTTAGCTACACCAGGAACGACTCACTTGTAGGTTCCGTTCTTCATATGCTCCACAATATGATTGTTGAGATTGTTCTCATGTGAGAAGAAAGCTCGGGTTCCATTACAATGGTGACATGTGAAGTTAATAGGGGGATTCGGATAAGGAGGGAGCGTTGTGGGACGTTTGGTAGCCTCGTTAGTTTCCACTTGCTCCCAACTACCGGGAGTTCTTTTTGACGGAGTCCTGAAACGAAGGGAAAATAGTACAACTCAGTCCAAGAACTAGACTCTCGTTTGGTGTTGGTCACCTACTCCGATATCAACCAGGAGTAACGTTGCTTAACCTCAGTGAATAATGCCAGCCACTCTCTATCAGGTCTCAGGTAAACCTGATCATTTTTACCTGATAGAGTCAGTTCTACTTGATCGTGGTGTACCTGTCAGGTCTATCTGATAGTGAATGGCTGGCCTTAGACTTACCTCATATCAATCCAGTACACGGTAGGCGTAACCCAAAGTCCCTCCGCGGAATTATTCGTATAGTACAACACAGTCTAGGTGCTAAGCCGTCATTTGGTGATGGTCACCCACTCCAATATTAACCACATGCAATGTTTCTTAACCCCAGTGATCACTCACCTCAAATCAATCCAGTACACGGTAGGCGCAACCCAAAGTCCCTCCAAGGAGTTATTCGTATAATACAACACAGTCCACGTGCTAGGCCGTCATTTGGTGATGGTCACCCACTCCAATATTAACCACATGCAATGTTTCTTAACCCCAGTGATCACTCACCTCAAATCAATCCAGTACACGGTAGGCGCAACCCAAAGTCCCTCCGCGGAGTTATTCGTATAATACAACTCAGTCCACGTGCTAGGCTGCCGTTTGGTGGTGATGAAATCCTCCCGTTTGATTGGTCGCCACGTTAGGTACTCGGTGACTCGGTTACGTTCGTAATAGGTCGGGTTGGGGGGCGATTGGTAGAATTCGAGCTCGTCCCATTCGGAAACGTCGGAGGTGTGGAAGTTGTACTTGAACATGTCCTTGTGCGGCCAGAGCCTGGAGGAAATGGGAGGGGATTTTAGTGAACATGAAAAGGAATGTCCGAAACTCTGCGCCGACCGAAAAGGCGAAGAAGGAGCAGAAGAGGAAGAAGAAGGAAAAGAAGGAGGAGGAGTAGGAGCAGAAGAAGAAAAAGATTATGAAAAGGAAAAGATGATGAAAGGTGAAAGATAAATAAGAAGATAAGGGTTCCAATCGACTTCGGTCGACCGTAGTGTAGAAACTCCCAAATTCAGCTGTGCAACCTTCTCAATGACAAACTGTCCATCATTGTCACCAAAACCTTGATAGTTTGGTGTTTGGATACGCTTCGCACACTAGCAACCAACCACTTTCACCTTGATCAACCAAAGAATTTGGGTGACATTGACAGATTCGGAAAGTAATGTAAAACAGAACGCGTAATCCTTGCTGAAATTTAATGGTAATAGTGGGGAATAGGGAAATGAATCAGTAAATGGCTTCTACAAATTAAATTATTCTCAAGGGCAAGGTAAACGTGTAAACCTAGACCCTCGCTAAATGAAGTGTACCTGAAGGCATGTGATGTGTTCCAATCCACTCGACCCCATTGCCTGGCATTGTCGAATTTTCGCATTCCCCACCATTTTCAACATGAAATTTCTGAAAAAGAAAACACGACTAAACTTACACGGTCTCATTTTGTCCTTTCGTATATTGAAACTCAACGCTCCAGGTGGTGTTGTAGTATCGGTTAGCGATCTCGTCCGTTGGACACGATTCGTAGGTCGTTTGATTGGCCAAGTCCTCTGATAGGCCTGAATATAGCCACGTTAGCCAGTTAGTGGGCAGGGTTGTGAACGTGGCGTTTTCCTCCTCGTACGACATGAAGGTTTGATTCATCACGGCTGATCCGTTCCATTCTTCCAGTCCGAAGGTGTATCTGGAGGTCAGAGTTACCAGAGGATGATTTTACAAAGGACATTTTGAATAAGGCCACTCACTATTAGGTATCAGGTAGACCAGAGAAGTGGACCTGATCAGGTGTACCTGTCAGTTCTACCTGATAGTGAATGGCGGACCTGAGGACCCTACATCCCCCTAAAGCGGACTACACATTGGGCGAACCCCGTCTATTAGACCAAATTTGTCTCACGGACGGGCTTCCGTCTAATGTGGAGTCGACTTAGATCAAAAAGCTAACCGGACGAAGGACAAAAGCCGGATATGCCCGACTAAACCCGAACATATGCGACTAAAGCCGAATGGTGGCCCTACCTGGGATCGGGTGTCCATGCTTTCCAGTAATCCATAGTTTCGTCACTTGACCATGTAGTTCTCTAGCCGGATATGCCCGACTAAACCCGGATATACCCGACTAAATCCGGATATGCCCGACTAAACCCGAACGCAAGGGCCTACCTGGGATCGGGTGTCCATGCTTTCCAGTAATCCATAGTTTCGTCACTTGACCATGTAGTTCTCTAGCCGGATATGCCCGACTAAACCCGGACATATCCGACTAAACCCGAACGCAAGGGCCTACCTGGGATCGGGTGTCCATGCTTTCCAGTAATCCATAGCTTCGTCACTTGACCATGTAGTTCGCAAGCGTTCACGTCGCGTTAAATTGACCCGCCTGTTCCTTTGAGACGGTCTCTCTCCTCCTGTTCTTTTTGCCACTTTTCTAATTGCTCCTTGAAGTTACCTGGAAGACAAGGAACAGAATTTTAGTCGTGTGAGTAATGGACATGACTACCTAAAATCTGTGTTTCAGCTAGGTTTAAGACGGGGTCACCGGTGGTAGATTTGAAGGTCAGGCAGATCAGGATGAATGTCCCGAGAAGAAGGTTGGCTTTGTAAATGAAAGACATTTTACTCAGGAAAGTCACTTCCTTAATGACGGAAAAACCGATAAAATGTTGAGTTTTTTAACACAAAACAAGCAATTCAATTTTCCAATGTTTAATTTCTTTTAAAATAAAAAAAAAGGTCGCTATGAAATGACTTTGTATTTTATTTTAATATTTGATTATTTTATTTATTGGGCTCTATATTACTTGATTTTATTGGTCTCTTTTGTACTTTTTAGGTGTATGATTTTATTTAAATGTCCACCTATGACACGGTAGTTGCAGGTTATTCAATTTTAAAAACTTTAACACAAATCAATTTCACATAAAACTAAACACTCCACAAGTCTTCTCTAAAGGTTGACACCTCTCTTTCACCAACTTTCCTCCTGGATTGTTTGTGTTTTGATGTCATATTCCAATAGAACTGAATATAAACCAGCCAAATCAATCAGATAAGGTCGATTAATTGATTGTGAAGTAATGACAACACCTGATTTAATAATAACATAATACATAGTTGTAAGGTGCCTGTAATTATTACTATGAAGACCATAGCATAGATTCGTCTATTAAGCTCCAGAAAGTTGCATCAGAGATTTACGACATAGGTAAACCAATCAGTACCTACCAATGGCGAGAGCACGTTGAATGTACTAGTTTCTAACGGATCACTGAAGTTGAGCAACGTTGCGCGTGGTTAGTACCTGGATGGTGACCATCTGGGGAATCGCATGCTGCTGGGCTAACGGCTCCACTCAGGCTGGGTGAGGTTAAATTGAGGAGGCGGGTAGCTTGTCGCCGAATGGTGGGTAAAACCCCCCGTCACGAGAGGACCTAAGTTGTTAAAAGTGACGTTAGTTAAAGTTTGGGTGACATTGACAGATTCGGAAAGTAATGTAAAACAGAACGCGTAATCCTTTCTGAAATTTAATGGTAATAGTGGGGAATAGGGAAATGGATTAGTAAATGGTTTCTACAAATTAAATTAATCTCAAGGGCAAGGTAAACGTGTAAACCTAGACCCTTGCTAAAATGAAGTTTACCTGAAGGCATGTGATGTGTTCCAACTTCCAACCCACTCGACCCCATTGCCTGGCATTGTCGAATTTTCGCATGACCCCCAAAACAAGAAAAATTGTTAAATATATCGATATATCGGCGATATATCGATATATTTTCCCCGATATATCGATATCGATATATTGGAGGGGCCGATATATCGATATATCGATTTATCGATATATTTGCAACTCATTTACATCCCTAGCATGTGATGTGTTCCAATCCACTCGACCCCATTGCCTGGCATTGTCGGATTTTCGCATGCCCCACCATTTTCAACACGAAATTTCTGAAAAAGAAAACACGACTAAACTTACACGGTCTCATTTTGTCCTTTCGTATATTGAAACTCAACGCTCCAGGTGGTGTTGTAGTATCGGTTAGCGATCTCGTCCGTTGGACACGATTCGTAGGTCGTTTGATTGGCCAAGTCCTCTGATAGGCCTGAATATAGCCACGTTAGCCAGTTAGTGGGCAGGGTTGTGAACGTGGCGTTTTCCTCCTCGTACGACATGAAGGTTTGATTCATCACGGCTGATCCGTTCCATTCTTCCAGTCCGAAGGTGTATCTGGAGGTCAGAGTTACCAGAGGATGATTTTACAAAGGACATTTTGAATAAGGCCACTCACTATTAGGTATCAGGCAGACCAGAGAAGTGGACCTGATCAGGTGTACCTGTCCGTTCTACCTGATAGTGAATGGCGGACCTGAGGGTCCTACATCCCCCTAAAGCGGACTACACATTGGGCGAACCCCGTCTATTAGACCAAATAGGTCTCACGGACGGACTTCCGTCTAGGATGATGAAAGGTGAAAGATAAATAAGAAGATAAGGGTTCCAATCGACTTCGGTCGACCGTAGTGTAGAAGCTCCCAAATTCAGCTGTACAAGTGTACAACCTTCTCAATGACAAACTGTCCATCATTGTCACCAAAACCTTGATAGTTTGGTGTTTGGATACGCTTCGCACACTAGCAACCAACCACTTTCACCTTGATCAACCAAAGAATTTGGGTGACATTGACAGATTCGGAAAGTAATGTAAAACAGAACGCGTAATCCTTGCTGAAATTTAATGGTAATAGTGGGGAATAGGGAAATGAATCAGTAAATGGCTTCTACAAATTAAATTATTCTCAAGGGCAAGGTAAACGTGTAAACCTAGACCCTCGCTAAATGAAGTGTACCTGAAGGCATGTGATGTGTTCCAATCCACTCGACCCCATTGCCTGGCATTGTCGAATTTTCGCATTCCCCACCATTTTCAACATGAAATTTCTGAAAAAGAAAACACGACTAAACTTACACGGTCTCATTTTGTCCTTTCGTATATTGAAACTCAACGCTCCAGGTGGTGTTGTAGTATCGGTTAGCGATCTCGTCCGTTGGACACGATTCGTAGGTCGTTTGATTGGCCAAGTCCTCTGATAGGCCTGAATATAGCCACGTTAGCCAGTTAGTGGGCAGGGTTGTGAACGTGGCGTTTTCCTCCTCGTACGACATGAAGGTTTGATTCATCACGGCTGATCCGTTCCATTCTTCCAGTCCGAAGGTGTATCTGGAGGTCAGAGTTACCAGAGGATGATTTTACAAAGGACATTTTGAATAAGGCCACTCACTATTAGGTATCAGGTAGACCAGAGAAGTGGACCTGATCAGGTGTACCTGTCCGTTCTACCTGATAGTGAATGGTGGACCTGAGGACCCTACATCCCCCTAAAGCGGACTACACATTGGGCGAACCCCGTCTATTAGACCAAATTGGTCTCACGGACGGGCTTCCGTCTAACTGGAGGAAATGGGAGGGGATTTTAGTGAACATGAAAAGGAATGTCCGAAACTCTGCGCCGACCGAAAAGGCGAAGAAGGAGCAGAAGAGGAAGAAGAAGGAAAAGAAGGAGGAGGAGTAGGAGCAGAAGAAGAAAAAGATTATGAAAAGGAAAAGATGATGAAAGGTGAAAGATAAATAAGAAGATAAGGGTTCCAATCGACTTCGGTCGACCGTAGTGTAGAAGCTCCCAAATTCAGCTGTGCAACCTTCTCAATGACAAACTGTCCATCATTGTCACCAAAACCTTGATAGTTTGGTGTTTGGATACGCTTCGCACACTAGCAACCAACCACTTTCACCTTGATCAACCAAAGAATTTGGGTGACATTGACAGATTCGGAAAGTAATGTAAAACAGAACGCGTAATCCTTGCTGAAATTTAATGGTAATAGTGGGGAATAGGGAAATGAATCAGTAAATGGCTTCTACAAATTAAATTATTCTCAAGGGCAAGGTAAACGTGTAAACCTAGACCCTCTTGGGTGACATTGACAGATTCGGAAAGTAATGTAAAACAGAACGCGTAATCCTTTCTGAAATTTAATGGTAATAGTGGGGAATAGGGATATGGATTAGTAAATGGTTTCTACAAATTAAATTGATCTCAAGGGCAAGGCAAACGTGTAAACCTAGAACCTAGACCCTTGCTAAATGAAGTGTACCTGAAGGCATGTCCTTGATCAACCAAAGACTTTGGGTGACATTGACAGATTCGGAAAGTAATGTAAAACAGAACGCGTAATCCTTTCTGAAATTTAATGGGCAATAGGGGAATGAGTAAATGGCTTCTACAAATTAAATTAATCTCAAGGGCGAGGTAAACCTAGACCCTTGCTAAATGAAGTGTACCTGAAGGCATGTGATGTGTTCCAATCCACTCGACCCCATTGCCTGGCATTGTCGAATTTTCGCATTCCCCACCATTTTCAACATGAAATTTCTGAAAAAGAAAACACGACTAAACTTACACGGTCTCATTTTGTCCTTTCGTATATTGAAACTCAACGCTCCAGGTGGTGTTGTAGTATCGGTTAGCGATCTCGTCCGTTGGACACGATTCGTAGGTCGTTTGATTGGCCAAGTCCTCTGATAGGCCTGAATATAGCCACGTTAGCCAGTTGGTGGGCAGGGTTGTGAACGTGGCGTTTTCCTCCTCGTACGACATGAAGGTTTGATTCATCACGGCTGATCCGTTCCATTCTTCCAGTCCGAAGGTGTATCTGGAGGTCAGAGTTACCAGAGGATGATTTTACAAAGGACATTTTGAATAAGGCCACTCACTATTAGGTATCAGGTAGACCAGAGAAGTGGACCTGATCAGGTGTACCTGTCAGTTCTACCTGA